>NC_056466.1:28859011-29076511 GCF_008729295.1 Plectropomus leopardus | reverse complement strand
CTCTAATTCTCATCTTGTTACCACATCAGTACTAAAACTGTGGTCGACTTTGATGTGTGTTGCTCAGATCGCACTAGTTCAGTTTGACGTAAAAGCCCCGAGAGATCGCCACTGCTTTTCAACATCAGTTTCAAGACTTTGATTGGGCTCAAGAGACGCGATGGATTCTCTTTTGACCTGCTGCTGTTTAAAGCTGAAATCCGTATGATATATCCCAAATGTTCACCTTTCAATGGCCTATCAGTGTCAAAAGCTGTAAGAGCATCTAACTCTTTATCTTTTTTATACCTTGCTGGACTCTCAGTTATAGATGATACGGCATCAATGCTGACGATAACATCATAGCTGGTCAACTCACAATATAGAAGGAACTTTATTTATTTATTTTTTATTCTAAGGTCAACTTATTTTAACAGTCCTCGAGCTTTTGACCATATCCCATGACCTTCATCAGAGAAAGGAACTTAATCAGGTGTCAATGAATGACTTTGGTCATGTTATAACAGGTGATCAAATAACTCTAAGATAGCGTTTGTGTCTCCAAGGTCAAACAGCACTCCACACACACAAAAAAATAAAAACCATAAAAGCAATGCATGAAAGGGATAAAATATGATAGAATAAATACAAAAAGTAATCCGAGAGAGAAATGAAACAACTTTTGAACATCTGAATCAATCAGAAATTAATCTCTAACCCTCTGAAACCTGGCCTGACATCATTTTTCTTGAGCTACATTCAGATGCCTTTCACAAGCATCTAAACTTTTGACACCTCAACAAATTGGTTTGGTTTCTTTAGTAAACATGGCGAAAAAGTATAATGAGCAGCTTGGCAAGAAATGTCCCACAAATTGCAATAAATGAGTAGACTTAAAAAAGCTAGGGAAAATGTCCAGAAAAGGGAAATAAACAGACCTCTTCATTGGAGGAATGTGAAAACATCTCTTTGGTGACTAACTGCACAGACACAAGTCAGCAGTTAAGGTCACATATATTAGGGGGACATAAACAGAGGAAAAACACATTTTTGATTTGAGATCATATTTAAGCTATGTTCAAATCTGCAATAAAAAGCAGTCAGATCAGATATCATCTCACCTCACTTGGCATGCAAATGGCCAGTCTTCAATAAATTAGATTTCTTCCTCTATTTTCAACATTTTTTTTTCTGAATTTATACATTAAAGTATCATGATGTAGATTTTGAAATATTAAAGTAATTACAGATTCATTTACGTTTATGTCACTGGGGGGTCAACGGCTCTCATTTAAACAGACTTTAATGGCTTGGAATCAAAGCTCGCAGTGCAGTGTGCTCTACTATGTATATGTATTAAGCTTAAAAGCAGGGGCAGCAACATAAATCCACACTTGCCTTAAGTGGTGAGAGTGGGCAGGGCAGCGGCTGCCTCAGCCTCTTAGTGGAGTGGATTATGCTCAAAGCAAATTGAGGCGAAGATGTTTCCGGGGGAACTCCGCTGATTTTACTCATCATGGGGAGCACTACTCAGCCCGTGAAAACGATTGTATAATATCTTCTGCGGCTCTGAAGGGAGTTCTGTCATGTCTGAGAAAATAACCCTGATGATGTCATCTGAGTTATCTACTACTACAAACTGGGAATGTGGACTTTTTTACTAGGCAGGGAAGGTCTAATAGAGACAGAGCGCAACATGTCGTATTCTAAAAAACCACACCCACAGGGAAGGGAAACTACTGGCACCACATTATGCAACCAAGTGCTGAAACGCTAACATAATACCCGAACAATAGATATCAGCTAGACAAAGGAGTTGCTCTTCCTGAGGTTTCGACCATTATTTCTCTCCCACTAAAGAGGTTTTTTTGAGATGGAGTTTTTCCTTAGTCACTGTGAGGGTCCGAGGACAGTGGGATGATGTATAAAGCCCTCTGAGGCACATTGTGATTTGTATGTAATGAATAAAATTGAATTGAACTGAATAGCTTTGTTAGCTTCAACCTCTAGGCTTAAAGTTTGTCTGGCCAAATTATCAAAATGTCCGCTCACTCCTGCAGGTATGCATACTGAGTGTCAGGATCCCACAGTTTTCTCACATCTTCCTGCTGATGCCTCATGTCTTATCACTTGGAAGCTCAGTTTTTTTAGTTTGACAGCTTGTAAAAACTAAGTTATGGATTCTTTACCATGTAGGTAATGCATCCTGTCACCAATCAGCTTTTACAGAGGCTGCTGTCCTCAACGCAGCAGCCACTGGTTTGACTCCGGCATGCAGCCATTTGCTGCATGTCATCCCCTCTCTCTCCCCCTTTCACGTTTGAGCTGTCCTAACTATAATAAATGCAAAAAAGCTCCCCCCAAAAAATCGTTAAAAAAAATCAGTTGTTTAGATATTTTTGTGTTGTTTGATAGCAGATGTTTATGACAAGGAGGCACCTTCATACAATAAAAAATCAACGGGGGGTTACTGAATTGTTTTCCCCTCCTGTGGGGGAGGAACTTCAAAGCTCTCTGTCTAAATAACAGAAGCTTTTGAGTTGAATTATGGGAAGTGTAGGATCCAGCATTTTTTGGATTTGATCCACACTAAGGAATAAAAGTCCTTGCTCTCCATTTCCTGCTACAGCTTTCCAAACTGATAAAAGCCAAAAAGTCTACAAAGTAATCTTTAAAAATAAATAAAACAAAAATAAAGGTCACCATATCTCAGCCCAGTGGCAGTTTTTGGTTGTCTGAAGAGCAGGGCGAAAAAATAAAAAGGCAGCAGCTGCATGCAGTGGGGCACTAGTGCACAGGAATGGGTTTTTTTTTTTAGCAAGTAGATAGCCTATATGACACTGCATCATGCTTTATCTACCATTGGTGGTCACGATAGGATAGGATAAACTTTATCAATCCCCAAAAGGGAAACTAATTTTCTACCCTGGTAAATACAAGATCAACAACAAGACATAAGACAAGTACAGTACAACAACATGCAACAATATATATATATATATATATATATATATTATCAATCATAGTCACTGAAGGAGTGCAGTAGTCCACCACAACACCAAAATGCTAAAAAGTATCCAACTGCCTCCGAAAATGAAAGAAAAAGTATAAATACTATTAAATATGTGTCATTATGCAATGTACAAAATAAGCTATGCCACCTACGTCAATGTGCCATATTGTTACAGCAATCAATACAAATACAAGCAACAAATACAAAACTATCATGACAATAACTACAATACAATAGCCACTGCTGTATAATTTTGACCATTGTTTTTTAGAGCCTGTCTCCCTCAATGGAAGTACTAACACTTAATCTGTGGAATACTGTTTAAGTGTTTTAACATGAGTAAGAAACTGCAGTTATTCTGAGCCTGATGCCTCTCTATCATAATACGAAGAAAGTGTGGAGTTTAACTTTAAAATCAGATGGAGCTGTCACACACACATGCAAGTTGGTACACGTCAGTCGAGAAACTCATCCATTTTCTGTTTGTGGCTAAAAGTCTGAGTCAAAATTGAGAGAAAAGAGAGACATGAATATCTGCGTTCTTTTATTGTATCTGAACAGAGGCCCGTGGGATGGAGCGGTATGTTGGAGCGAGAGAGAACACAGATGCTCTGACTTTCAAAAAAGCCGCTTCACACTCCAGGCAAAAAATCACGCCACTCCGCTCCCACTCTGCACAGCTCGTATACTCTGGTGCCTGCAACCCCCATCCAGTCCAATGCATGTTAGGCCCCAAACAGACACAACGTGCACCTGTGCATCTGTCATATATGTAAATATGCATCTGTGTGTGCAGCCATGTCAGATAAAATCACTAGAATGTGGCTCACTTTAAGCACAATTTTTCAAAATATAAACATAACGATATTGCTACAAATAAATTTCAAAAGGCAGGATTGGAACCTCCAATCGACCCCAAGTGTCAGAACAAAACCCTACAAAACATCCACAAATATGTCATGATTTCCACTGTTATTATCAATGCTCGTTGCTACAGGATTAAAAACGAGTAAAGACAAAAATGAGGTGACAGAGGAGAAGCAAATGACCTCGGACTGTCTGTATAAGTGTGATTACGTGCATCTGCTTGTGTTTATGCTTGTTCTTGTGCGTGTGCTGCCCTGATATGTAGCTCAGAGGCAGCCATGTCGTAATGCCACTTAACTTTAGGACATCAAAGAGACAAGCCCCCAGGGGGACAAAACAGACAGTCTTGGAGACGGAGCTTTGATGAGGATGTGAAGCCATGTTTCATTATTAATAATATCCCACTGTACCAACAAGACAGTATAGCCACCGTAATAGTATTCAGTATATTCTGGACTGATGACAAATACTGTGTCCAACTGATTTAGTGAAAATGAAACAGTGGCATCAAAGAAAAGCAAAAAAAAAAGCCAGATATTTTTGATTTGCTGCATGTTGCCAAGAACTCATGACCTACAAATTACATTTCTGCATAGATGTTTAATTAATAAAGATGCTTCAATGTGTTTTTAAAGCCTCGATGACGAAAACAAGGAAGACTGTGCCTCTCCTTGTGCACAAATAGGGGAAGCCATTTAAAGCTGGGTTTTTTCCTCTTTTAGTGCCGTGCAGTCTTGAAATAAGGACAGACTCTCTGTACACTGCTATCTCTGACTGCTCTATGGAGGACAAATATAGTGCCCGTTGCCATGGTTATGATAGAGAACGCATGCACACAAACAGAGCGGTGAGACCACGAGGATACACACCTACACAGCTCTCCCTTCGTTCAATCCACAAACACCACGTGCGGATGAGGAGGAACTATGTGTGTGTGTGTGTGTGTGTGTGTGTGTCACATGTTTGGGGATTATCACGTCTGTCGTGTGTGTGCATGATGAGCAACCTGTGGATTTTTTTTTTTTACAGGTTGAACACAGACTCACCGTCACAGTGGGGATGGCGGTGACAAGGGAGTAGACGAGGACAGGCGGCGCCTTGCTGTTGTCCTCTGGTCCTGGGTACGGCTTGGAATAGGCTTTGTCGAAACAGAAGAAGCCCTGGATGTGCACGGGGAACGTGTCCGTGTACTCAAAGTAGTACGCCAACAGAACGGTCCCTGCCATGATGACCAGCTGGAAATAAAACATATTGGTTCCAGCTTTAGGATTGGATCCACGGTACAGAGAGAGTGTAGGAGTTGGGAAAAAGAAAAAAAGACAGCCGGGGAAAAGAGGAGAGAAGTGGAAAATGCTGTCACGGATAGAAAAAGAAAAAGATTTTTCCCTTTACAGAGCAAAAAATGATGGATGCTTCCGTAATGTGTAAAATGAATCAAGTGTGCGTGGAGAGATAGTGAGGGATGAGGATGAGAGGGAGAGGGAGGGAGGTAGAAATAGAGACAGAGGGAGACAAATAAGGAGAAAGACAGAGAGAGAGCGCTGACAGAGAGGCGAGAGAGAGAGAGAGAGACAGAGATCCCTTCAGCGGTGTCAGGATGCAGAGTGGGAGGGTAAAGAAACAAATGGAGACCGATCAAAGAAAAGAACGCTGTATGGAGGGAAGAGAAGAAGAGCTGAACAAGGTTCGGAGAGAGAGATGGGAGGGGGGGTTGTGAGACACAGATGGAATGAAAAAGAGCGGTGGAGAAGACAAGAGGAGAGAGAGAAAACAAGCCTGGGAAAAGCAAAGAATTATATAGTTGTGTGACTCTCTGCATAACTTTAGTTGTTATTGTACCACATTTAAAATACCAGCTGTATGCAAAGCAAAAGCCATGAAGCATAAAATATGACCTTCATAACTATCTAAAGGAGCATTTGATGATGCATATATATTAACAATTCATAACAGATTGAATGAGAGAGACAGAGAGAGGATGCTAAACATAGAAAACATTTAAAAAAAACAGTACAATTCTGCACAGATGAGACAGATGCACAAGTGCTAATTATTCATTTATACTCCAGTAAACAGTGCTCCAACTCCTCTGCCCAGTTCCCTACAGGAGAAAAGAAACATTTACATCTGCATAGTAAGCTTGTCTAACCGAGGGTTCGCGCAATATTTGTTTGCCCTGCGGGGATTGGCCTGAAACAAAAATTATTTATGAAAAAAAGGAGTTTAAATATAGCACCCTGCTGATTAGTTTCATCATAATCTGCAGCCTGACTGTTTGAGAGATGAACTTCTATTGTACGTGAAGGACGAATTTATCAGCAGCAAAACATGAGGAGCCTCTGCTGGCAGGATGAGTTGGTTTGAGGCGCACGAGGCAGGAAAGAAACAGCAGTTTGGCAGCTGCTCTGTTACCTTGAAGGGGTTACAATATGTGTAGCATTTGTGGGTTAACAATAAAATATTTTTCTGTTGATTTACAATGGAACTGTATTATTGACTAAACAAAAAATGATATGTCGATGCCTGACCTCAGGGAAGGGGGTGGGCTGAATAAACGTTGTTCACAACAGACAGTTTGACTCGATCACAGGTGAAACTAATGATGTTATGAATTAGTGCCGTGCACTGCAATAATTGCTGGGAAGGAGACATAATTTCTGTGATTAGTTCCACCTGGGTTCTTCCTGCAATGACAGGTCGAAATGTCTGCAGTTAAAAGTGTTCGCAAATTGGACTGATGTGGGAACGACATAGGAACAAGAGTGCTCTCAAGACTCAGGTAAGCAAAATGTAGGCAGAAAACAGTGTAATTGAATTTAATAGTATTTAATTGTATTGAGGTCCCAGATGCATACAGTATTTTACAAGGAGGACAATATGCACAGGTGATGCTCATCAGCAAACAACATGAGCCAAATACAAAAAAGCCCATTCACTGTCAGTGCAGTGGGAGAGCCTTTTGTCTTTTGAATGTAAACGTCTGCACAAAATAGGCCTTTTTCACCGAAGACATTTTGAAAAAAAAATGTGTTTTTCCAGCTATGACATGACACACAGTGAGAAAGACCTATTGACCTGAAATAGTGTTGGAAAAAGGAGTGTTATGACCTAGCTCTTTAAGGGAAGGGGTGGCCACATAACATAAGTTGGAATTGATGAAATAAAGTTATTTAATCACAGCAAACTTTCTGAAATACAAACAATGAGGAAACTACAAGAAAGGGCCTTTGGGTATTGTCCAAATCAAGTAAACATATATAACCAGAGCCCTCTGAGAGCAAAAAGCACTACTAACTTTGGCTGTGGAGAACCCTGTAATGAGTCCTAAAACCTGGAAATCAGTTAGCATTTCAGTCCCTCTAGTTCCCTTGTCTTAAAGTCAATGTTTTTTTGAATGCGATTTTGGTTAGTTGCCTGACATAAGTTTTTTTTTCACCTTTTGTTGTACGGCATAAAATACATCAGTAAATAAACCACTCACAAGCTTTTATGTGTCTTAAGAAAGACAGATGCTAACAAGAGGCTAAATGAGACTACAGAACATCATCACGCCGAATAGCGTTGAACACGACTTTACAACCTTGTGTACTTCATTTTAGCCTAGCATTAGCTTTTTAATTCTAGTGATTACATTTAGGCTTCAAAAATCCTTAAAGTTGTGTTAATTTGTGAAGATTATCTTAATGAACAAAGCTTGTATCATAAACATTTGTTTGCCACAGAGATTTTTTCTGCAATGATCAAAAATCCAACTGAAGAATCCCAAAAGCTTTTTGACAAGAGAACCAAGGCAACAGGAAAACATCTTCCCTGGGGTACTACAAACATAGAATAAAACCTTATAGTCATTGAAAAACAGAAACAGTGTAAGTAGCACCCCTACACCCAGTGTTTCTAAACATAAACCGCTGAGTGTGTGCAATCTGAGTCAAATCTATACCTGGCCCATCTCCAGATAATCAACAAGTGCCTCAGCTTTAAATCACAAAGACTTTGAAGCATCTTTTTGCCCAAGTGCACAAGAAAATGAACACAGTGACGAGCTTTCAAAGAATAATCCCCTGAACTGCATATCTCAGATTAGAGGCCTGAGGTAGGTGCTGCTCCAATTGGGATCCTTTGGAAATCAAAAAGTAGGGTGGGCATCTAGAAACCATGAACCACCGTGTTAAAACACTTTAAAGCTACTGTCACACATGTGCGAAATTAACAATGGTAAATATTCGCCTCAGGTTTACTTCCATTCAATGCGAGCAAAGGGGAGCTTAAAACTTTCACTAATCGAGGCAAAGCAAATTTGCATCTTTGGGTGGAGTTCATCTCTGGTTAACTTTAACCTGCAAACTCAGCCTCAGCCAATAGCACAAAAAGAAGTGTGGAGGTAAAGGCGATTGTTGCTGTGTGTAATATGCCGATATTTGAAAGTGGCCATGAAAAATACAAATTGCCCCACATGAGAGATCCTGGTCAAGAGACATGCATGAAACTGAAAATGTACCATACTTGACATTCACGTCACACAATTTGCTCTCTGATAGATAGTTAGCGTAGCTTAGCATGAAGAAAACAGCTAGCGTAACTCTACTACATCCATCTACAAGCAACTCTAAAGCTCACAAAAAAGCATCATATCTTCTTTGTGTAATCTGCACACAAACTGAAATGTAAAAAGGACAAGTTCTGGTTTCACAGGGAGTTAAGCAACACACCGGGAAGTCATCATGCTGGGCGACCTTCTTATCTAATGCTCAACCAGGAAGAGGAAAAGCACATTTTCCAAAATGTCAAACTACTCCTATACTTTCTAGCTTCCAATGTGACTAAAACATTAAAAACCACAGCCGTTTTATTGAAACCTTTTCACACAAAATGTGAAAAATGGCAGCGTATACGCAGTCTGTTGTGTTGTCACAGTGGAGCAATAGAGTGTTTTGTGTTTAACTTGACGGCATGTTATCTAAATTTGTGCGGACTATGTTTTTATTTATTTAAAATTATACTTTGAAGAGTCAGATGGAAGATCCTCTTTGTGCTTTACCACACTAAAACAGGAAAATCTCACAGCAGCAGATGGCAGAACGAGAAACCACAGATAGAACCTCCTCCAACATGTTTATCCTCTTGTGTGAAGTGACAGAGTACCCACCTGGACTAATGCTATAGGGAGGGAAAGGGGGGGGACCTGTTACACATAACACATTTCAGCATTATTGCACACTGACGAGTGACAATGAACATGGGAGAGGGTGACCTAATTCAAACACCTTACATTACATGCTCTCCTCCACTGTCAGATCTGCTTTTCTGCAACTTTCCAATTCCTGTTTTCTCTACAGTCGCTGAAAAATCTGTGGATGATTGTCTTTATGAATTGCAAAATCAAATAATTGATCTGTACGTTCCCATGGCAATGTGCGAACCTAATCTACTTCAATCTGTTTGTGGCAGACGTCGGTGCTGCAGTATTTGTGCCGAGGGTCCCCAGTGAGGAGAGCATCATACTGGGGGGTGGCGGTGTATTTGGTGACAGCACACACGCCCCGAGGCCCTTGAAAGCAAAATCACGAGGGACACAAAAACACATACATGTACACACATATCAGCACACAAACACCTCCAGCGTTTAGTGTATATATAGTCCAAGAGTACAAAGCAGTTCCATGTTGTTCCATGTTCCTTTCCATCTACATGTGCTTTGTGTGTTCCAGTGAGTGGGCGTGCGAGTGTGTGTTCGAATACGTCTGCAGGCATGTGGGTGCATTCCCATGTCTGTGGAGGAACTCTGACACAGGAACGCCGTGCTGTGCAGTTCTCTCCATCATCAGCTCCTCTCTTCTCGCCGAGCTACAGAAGGCTTGAGGGAGGGAGCGAGGGAGGGAGGTGTAGAAAGGTGGGAGGAAGCGAGCGAGGGAGGTCTGCGAGCACCCATCAAAGTTTAAACAAACATTTGAAGACAACTGCAGAAAGCCTCCCTGGGAGATTATGCATGTCATTTTGCATCTACTTTTGCACTACATAAAATTGGCCGTGCTTATTGACAATACTGAGTCTGAGGGATCTAACAACCGTGTGTGCGGAATAATGCATGAGAAGACACCAGTTACATTTTAAAACCTTTATATTCATTCTGGGACAAGATTATCACAGTTAAAATTCAGAGTGTGACTAAAATACAAGCTTCCAGTAAATGGAGTCATCTAACGTCTCATTAACACAAACAGGAAATACAGCCTCCTATCTGAATATGGGCTTAAAGCTCTATTATGACATTTCATCTCCCTTCCCTCCCACATGAACAAATGATCAACTTCCTGTACGCTTTATAGCCACGGCCAGTTTGTCTAAATATTAATAAAGGTCAACAGCAACTTCAGGCTGATGGTTTCTAATTAGCACTCATCCTGCGCAGGTCACCTTGGAATATTCATTTGCATAATAAATTATTTCTAAAGCATTGTTTGCTTGTGTATATGAAACTTCTGACAAACTGCAGCAGGGTCACAGAGGGTCAAGACAGGCCGACATCATTCTGTCACATGACTCACCACCATGCAGGCTGCTTACCCAGGGTTGTCACATGGCATCTGAAGGTGTTTCTGAGCTACATTTGACACAGAAATGATGTCTCACAGCCACTGCCATTAATGTTTGCTTTATTGTCCCCAAAAGCCCTGAACCTTGATTAAAATAAATCACAGAAATCTGGCTGGAACCAGATTTTGTCGTTCTCGTCTGATAAGCCATAATCACCAATCCGTAACACCTCTCAGGCTGTTCTCATAAACTGTTTGTACATTTTCCTACTAAATGTAACTCACCCAAACTCGTGTATATCCTACGAATTTTGAAAAGCTGTGATCATGTGACCAATGAGCTGATGGGAGGAAACAAGGCAGCACTCCCAAAGGATCTTGTGGGGAGGCAGGTTGGACTGGTAGATGGGTCACAAAAACATAGACTTTCCCCTTGAGATGTGTTCTGAAATGTGTGAACTTGGAGCTGTTTTATGCTACGTGCTCTCCATGTTTCTTTTCCTAAACCTAACCTCTGTGATTTTACTTTAAATACATAACTATACATTTAGGATGTAATGTCTTTATGAGGCGCTACACCTCATAAAAGACATTATGTCATGGAAAACACTCTATGAAGATATGTTGTACCTTCACTTAGAGGACACTTAAAGTCCACAAGTCCTGGCTTGACTCTTTTAATCTGTGTCCTTATTATGTTTTGGAGTTCAGACTTCATATCAGCTACCGCCATTTTCAAAATGTGTAAGCAAAACAAATTATTTAATTGCTTTTCTGATGTATCTGTAGGAGAAAAAATTCAAAACAGCATGTCCCTGTTCTAATGACAAAGTTTTTATTGAATTTCATTTGTACTGGCTTTGAGGTACCTGTGTGTTCCAGATTTAAACTTTCAGATCAATCCAAATCTTAAGTGATCATCTGGGAAATCTGGCTTGCAGCACTTATGTTAACAAATTACCATATCAAAAAGAATTGGTAACCAATAAAACCAGCATCAGAATTACAGCCATTAAACGGGACAACAAATCCTCCAAATTAATTAACAAAATCTACCATTGTCCCAGGTCTTCCAGAATGACACATATACCACTTTTCTACCAACATGGCAAGGGTGCGGGTTCCTGTTTCTGAAACCTAAATTTGAATCATTGGGGCATTTCAACCCAAAAGAAATCAGTTCCTAACCTGCAAAGTTGTTTATTCTCCAGTGAGAAAGAAAACTAGTGAGGGGAACCCTAAACTCACCTGAAGCCTTGCACAACATTTGACTATTGTCCACTTTGGCTCAGTGATGGGATGTGTTATGAAGTAACAATTTTTGTTACAGTACTTAAGTGTTTTTGGGAGTATCTGTACTTTATTTGAATTTTTGTTTTTCTGTCAACTTTCACGTTTGCTACTCCACAAATTTTCTTAAAAAATGTATACTTTTACATATCCCCTAAGCATTTTAGTTACTTATTACAAACTAGGGAAGGAACTGAGAAAGGGAGGAGAGAGCGGATGCAGGAATGAAGAATGGGAGGGAAAGAAAAATTGGATTTTGTCGCTTTGAAGCTGCAAAAAAGACCTTGTTCTTCTTCGAGTGAAATGTATGCTCCATTGTTAAGGTAGTGTATGTTATGAAGAAATAATTTCATAACTTGGTTGTAGCTGCTATTGCGGGAGTGTGAGCGCTGGCTGCATTTGTGAGAGTCCGCTGGCCACATGCATACATAGTGACAGGGCTAACTATTATAATCACATGGCTAATGTTACCTTACAGTTATTAACAAGTTTAAGGACAAAGTGGAGCTGTTTTGGTATTGATACGCATTTGTTGGGACCGTTAAACAATTAGACGGTGTTGGATGTTAACTGCTGCTGCTCTGTTAGCGTGTGCTGACTGGACAGACTAACAGGAAAGAGAGCAGCTCCGGAGATGGCAGCAACATAAAGTCTGCTGATCTGGCCGGGAGTTTGGATGTTTCTGAGTCAGACCTCAGCTCAAAAAGGATGGAATGCTGGTATCATCTGACTGGAGACATTTGGATACTACTTGCTACTGGGTAATTTTGGTCGACACCTGAAAAGGAACCTTAAAGGTATCGCGCACCAATACCCAGCCCTGTTGTTCACACATTGTTTAAACACTCAAGTTGATATAGAAGATGAGACGCTCTATCACTCATTTTTCTCAATATAAAATCAGAGACGGCTGCTCCCGGCACACAAGCACAAGAGTTGATTGATTACCATGTGGTTGTGGTGAGTCTATTTCTTTGTTTATTCATGACCTTGCAGTCCTTGTCTACTAGCTGAGATGTGGTAGTGTGCAGAGAGACCACAGGCAATCCTCCCTCCGCCTAATTTTATCGAGTAACAGCGAAAGAACACTGCAGAAAGAACGATCTGAAAAAACAGACAATTTCCAGAGCCTCCTACTTCTCAACACACCACTGTAGAAAGACGAGGTAAACAAATGCTTCACTGGTTGATTATATAAAGTCTAAGTCATCTAAAGACCCAGATGTTCATGCACTTAAACAAATGGAAATGACAAAAATGTTAGAATATTATCAGTTCAGTGGTGCAAGCATTAAATCAGTTCATCAGTTTTTGACAGAAAAGGCCATCGTTTTTTGATATGAAATCAGACTTTGCCCTCAGCTCTCTCACACTCTGTTTCATCTCAAGAGATTTGGCAGTTTGAGATTAAGACCTCACTGAGTACCAGACACTAACCCCGTCTGTGTCCTCTCTTTTTAGCAAATCACACGCTCTTATCTTTGCCTTTTGAAGTAAGCGGCGCATCAGTCCGACAATAGAAAGACAACAGCCTCTGTCCACACGTTTGAAGACAATAATAGTCTTAAGAAGAGTGCTTTTCAAGAACACAGAAAGTAAAAAGATGCTATGCATTTCTGAAGGCACAACAAACAAGGAGGTTTCAAAGGCTCATGGATACCACACTCCCACTCAGACATAAACAGCCTTGTAAAAATTTGATTTAAGTGTGAAAAGTAAGACACCAAATTTACAGCTTTGTGTTTTTCTTGGACTGGAAGGAGAAAATATTGGTCACACAGACTGATATAGTCAAACCAGATCCTGCTTATATCACAGCAAATATAGGAATTTTTGTATGATTCATACAGATTCAGTTTTGCCAACTCACAACTAAAAAACATGGGGTGGTCTTACCTAAAGGCATGACAAACGAAGGAATTACAAAATAAAACCCAATTTGATTTTGCTGCTAAAATCTGTCAGCATACATTTAGCCAAGGGATGGAACTAGAGTTTACAAAATAAGGCAGGATTAAAAGGATGACCCCTTTCTGACTAACCCACTAAACCAAAAGAACTTATCAGGCCGTATAATTAAGACTTAATGCTCATACCTCTGCACTTCAAAGCGAGAAAGCGCAAGAAAATCAAAGAGACTAATACTGCACAGATGTGACAGAAACAGAGGCAAATCTCCTCCCCTCAAAAGCCCTTTAACCAGAAAAGGGGAAAATAAAATGTGACAATAATAATGTGTTATGGAAAGGGAAGAGGGCGGTGAAAATAGATGTGGGCATTGCTAATGTCTCCCGGGGCCAGACCGTGAGCTTGCACATAAGTGTTGCATGTCTACCCTTGGCCTGTGTGAAGCAGCCAGATGGCAGAAAAGTCAACTGATAAAGTCAAACATGTTTACAGGAGGTGAGAATGTGTGGATGGAGGCTGGTGTTGAGATGACAGCTCCCTGCTGGGAGACGACGAATGTCACATAGCTCAGGGTGAACAGGAGACACGCTGCTTCGTTTTGCTCTCAAAATGTCTGATGTGTTTTTGAATGAGTACAAAATACGCTATGAATGACTCCCACTGAGAATGCAGGAGCTCTGCACTTGTGCTCATTTTGATGGATTCCTTAGCTTTTTTATACTTCCATATCATACCAAAGATGATTTAATTACAAAACAGTGCTATTTATCTAACTAACATCAAAAATATAACAAGCAAAAAAAAAAAAAAAAAGTCACAACACATTAACAACAACAAACATATTTATGTGAACATTTTCAAATAAATCACACCCATGGATGTATTGTGAGACTTGGATACCTGACCCCAGGATGGCGTCTATTCAGTCCAATGGCAATCGCTAAATTGGGGCATACGTCAGAGTAAGTTTCTAGCTTCCGGGTTTACATTATGACTGAAAATATACGCAGTAGTGTTTCTCCTGCTTGGCTCATATACTTTACACTGAGATGACATCAAGGATTTTAGTTTTTCCAGCTCGAGGAACGTTTTGCAAACATAAAACCTAAGAAAAACCAAGAGTCTAAATTTACCTTGTTTGCAGTTTAAGGTGTCCATACTAACGGATGACAAAATAGAGGAAAAACCAAAGTGTCTTAGTAAGGTGATGGGCTACCACATGCTGCCAGATCAGCTTCAGTGCACCTCGCCATTGATTCTCCAAGTCTGTGAAACTCTACTAGATGGATGAAAACGCCATTCTTTGGTCAATTACGGGTCACATTAGAGAGAAAAGTGTGTTCCTACTGGCTTTTCTGCTACTGTGCTTGTCCCTTTGGTGAAAGCCTGATTAAATGGCAAAGAATCCTGCAGCAAAAGTTGGTGTTCTAATTTGGCAATAACTGGCTACACCACAAAGCAACTCAAAAAGGAAGATGGACTTATAACGAAAAGAGAATCAATAAACAAAAGAAAATGTGTCATTATCAGCAAAGTGTTTCAGAGATGGAGAGAAAATGTTGCTAAAAGATTAGACTTCTGCTAACAAAAGGCTCAGGGCTGTGACTTCAAGGTCACCTTTGTAAAGCTGCTAATGTTAGAGCCTCCGATCACAATGTGTCCTCTGTCTCAATCCCTTTTGCTACAAAACACAGCACAATAAGGAGAGCAGGCAGCAACTGCAGAGATAGATCTAGCAACTTCAAAAACCTGTAGGCAGCCAGTCTCCCCACTCTAGGAGACCTGACAACCCAGACTCCCTATTATATCAGAGAACTTTCTGTTGCTGCCTTTACACAATTAAGATTAGGTGTTGCTACTGGCCACCAGCCCACTCTAACAACTGGGGGTTACGCTACTAACTGCTCTCCTCCTGGGGAGGCACACTACGGGAACGGGGAGCAAGGCGGAGAGACCTTGAGTTGGCTAGCGACTAATTCTAGTCTGATTTGTATTCTGCTAAAAAGAAAGAGAGAGAGAGAAATAAGATGAAACTGATCAATGCATGGGAATTACTGGGTTACTCTGATGAGTGCGTGTATCTGTCCATGGTCGTCTGGTGGGAGGGACTTAGGACAGAGAAGAGTGAGCTGTATTAGTGAGGGTGTATTTTCAAATTCTGCATTTTTTTTGCATTTTCTAGATTTTTGCTTACCCCAGCTTTGATATGTCACTCGTATCTTAAATTATTATTGCCGATACAAGATAGAATTGTCCACTTGTTACATTCGGTGGAGTGGGTGGATTTAAAGGTCTGGTCTGACCAACTATCATTACACCTGTTGTCATTTATTATGTTCAGACACAAGCCTTCAACCCATGGGGGCCCAAAGGAGGAGTTATAGTTGCTGATAAATACATTAATAAACACTTATATTTGACACTTATATAGTGTGTTACAAGCCATTTGTTGTATGTTTATATACTGCTCAACTAAGCACATTAAGAGCTCCGCTTCTCAGATCAATTATAAGACATAAATTAACTCTCATATTCTTCTTTATATTTACTAAATCTGTCCATACTTATCAATCAGCCTCAAATTGATGGACAAATTAAAAACATTCTCACAATAGACCCAGTAAAATAAACATCTCTGACCAAAACCGTGGCATCACCAACAGCAAGACAAGAAAGGCTCCCTAAATAAGCATAAGATGAGGCTGTAACACCTCTCATCCCTTTCCCTTTGATTTGGTTTCCTGATGAGCTCACACAATCACACTTGGTCATGTGACTGGAGTCGGTGAATATTTCACAGCCGTTGAGGTTTCATCTCTCTGGTCAGAGAGATTCAGCAGATGATTAAAAAAAGGAAAAAAAAGCTCAAGGTCTGATTTTAGACCACAAACCTCTGTACATTAAAATAACAAACACATGCCACCCCCTCTCCCTTCACACACCCTCGCTCATCTGCATAAATAACATCTAAATGATTGATCAAAAAATATCTGCATATCATGGAATCAACATGCTTAACAAGCAAATGAATGGGCTTGACTGCCGCCTGGTGTCACCAGATTGTATTACAACACACTGAGCAAGACGAGTGCAAGATTGATGAGCCGGCTGATAGAGGAGAGTGGACGAGCCGGAGGGGTAGAGCCTTAAAGAGAGGACTGGGAGAAGCGGCGGAGGGAAAGTGGAAGAAGATAAACAGACGGATAAAACAGTTAATGAGACATTAGTATCACAGAATGCACCCGGGTAAAGCTGAGCGTGCCGCTGGGAAATAAAAGCAAGGAAGGCAGCAGAGAGAGCAGAAAACAAAAGGGCAGAGGAGGTGAAGGAGAGCAAATGAGGATAGATGAGAAGGGTGAAGTGGAGAGAAAGGTAAAATACAAAGAGGGAACAAGGGAAAGCAAGAGGATCAAAGCAGGCATTCATCTTCTGGCCCTCCCCCTCTCTCTCTCCTCTTCCACCGCTTCTGCTTGTCTGGGTGTATTTAATCACCATGCCTAGTTTATCTTAAACTCATCAGCTTTTTTTCCATTCCATTATCTGTCAAAAAACATCTTTACCTCAATCATTCCCAAACCCACGCTCTCCCCCTTTTCTCTCTGCATTTTCCTCCATGTCTCTCAATCATCCTCGCTGTCAAAACTCTCTCTATCTGCTCACACACACACTTTGCCTCTTTGTATCTTACAGTATCTGCCTCGCTCCCCTTCACCCATTCTCCCTCTTCTTCTGTTCCACTTCTCCCACAATCACATAATTCTACAAAATCCCCAGTCCTCAAGCAAACATGCCCCCGCATCTTACAAACGAAGGAATAAAAGCAGATGCAGGCTCGCACAATGCAAACATGCGCCCTGGAAAAAAAAAACCCTACAGTGCAATTAAACGGTTCATTTCAGAGCTCTCTGTTCACATATATAAACAACTATTAACATGTATTATTTTTTTAAATAAACTGTCTGATTTGCATTTTTCCCTAAGAAGGAGGATTGATGTCTTTTTAATGTGCTTTTTGAAGCGCGAGGCATTTTCGCTGACAAGTTTGACATTGATGTGATCTGTCCTTGAGCTGGAGAGGATGCCAATTTAGTAAATTGTGAATATCTTAATATTTGGAGCTCGTCTGTTACAGTTTATTTAGCTGACATCATTCATGGGCAGCAGTGAGGAATCAGTCTATATTATTGCATGTAGCTCCAAAAGAAGCGAGAGCGAGGAGATTATATCTTACGTAAGCAATTTTATTTTAAGGGACTTGCTCCAGCAAAGATCTTATATATTCCGATGAGATAATTTGGACACGGCGCTGCAGCCTAGATAGCCCATCCAAAACTCACAGATGATACGAGCCCATATTGTGATATATGAGGGGTCTCTCATCCCTCCCTTCCTTCCCGAAAGTGATAACAGGTGGGAAGCAGGCAGCTAACAAGTGTTTCAAACATCCACCCAGAGCGCAGAGAAATCCCAGCGCAGCAGACAGGCGGGCAGGTGCTATTCATGGAGTCTGAGAGATAATGAGGGGGAAACTAGGGAGAGAATAATGTGAAAATGAGGTGTCTTTGTGGCGGTGTGTGTGTGTGTGTGTGTGTGTGTGTGTGTGTGTGTGTGTGTGTGAAGAGGGAGGGGACACATAAAAAGAATTTGTGTGAGCATTTTCATTAAATGAGCATGAACACCAGAGAATTAATCAGTAATATATTCTAGTGTAAGGTAATGTGTTCCGGGGCGGGAGGAATTATTTTATAATGTACCTTTGCCTTTGCTGTCTCTCCCATGTGGCAATAAGAGATGGCATATAAATTGCCCATGAAGACGTTAAGGATAATTATTAGTTGTATATTAAGAAACAGATTTAAAAGTCAAAGTATGCACCACTGGAGCATTTTAGTAAGCATATTTGGTGCTTAGATATGGAGAAACTCTGAGTTCAGTTTAGTTTGAGGGTACTTGGTCTTGGCACAAGTAAAGCTGTTCTGAACAAAACATCTTTAGAAAAAAGTAAACACGTGCAACAAATGCTCGGAGGTAGAAGATGTACTGAGGCAGTGTCAGAACCCAGCAGGGGATATGGATGAAGTAAGCACATGCAGAGAGGAAGACGCTTTGTTGTAGGCCCGACGCGTTGTAGGATGCTGTTCATTATTGGAGCAACTGATGCTGTGCTGCCTTCGCACCCAAACCGAAAAAGAGGTGAAAGACGCCAGAGGCTGTCCATTCTCAGACACAGCAACATGCACAAATATCCTGTCAACAAACGAGGTAACTGCTTCCTGAAGTTGATGCAGCAGGCAGCAAAAATCAAGCCGGGAAAAGCCTGTGATCAGCAACAAGACAGATGAAACGTAACAGAAGTTTGGTCTGTACTCATTAGGAGCAACCCTGTCTTCTACAAATTCTATACTGATTTTGCAAAATATGTTATACGTATAGGAAGTATTGTTGGATTATGCTCAGTGAAGATGCTTTATCAAATGAAGGTAAATCTATTCAAAAAATGAAGAAGATAGCACATCTCAAGTCTTTAAGTCAAGGAGGAAAAAATATTCACATTTCACTTATCTATTTGGCTCACATCACTATAAAAAAATGCTTACGCATTTCAGCACAAAGCCTTTATCAGAGCGTTGTGCAGGTGCAGTACTCGACTTGAAATAAGAATAACTGTTTCGGCCACATGTCAATAAAATCAACATGTTATTTGCCTGGAACTAGTTGGCACTCGGCTTGTGGTGGTTACAGCACCAAAATAAATAAATATACCAATTTTAAAAACCCAGTAGCAATGTCTCTTTCTGGAAATCATGACCCAGTTACTCAAGATAATCCACAGACTTTGTTGTGATCAGTTTTATGTAGGAACTATTTTCTTTGTGCTGAACTACACCACAATAGTAGTTTCACAGTGCAGACGGAGGCATGCATTAACTCATGTACAAGGGGTTGATGCTCACGACAGCACGAAATGTAAACATTACCGGCGTCCTTGGCTGAGCTGTAACATTAGCTCAGTTTTTCTAGGTGAGCTAGCATTTGATGCAGGCTTCCTCCTGCACGATGAAACAGCTGGTGGGTGTAGCTGAGTAGAGAGAAAATAGTTCCTGCTCACAAAAAGGTCTGTGAATTATCTTGAGTAACAAAGGCAAGATTTCTCGAAAGAGACAAGAAGGCAGACATCTCTACTGCCGATATCTCCAACACTCTGCAACTCACACTAAAATAGTGTGGACTGGTAAAAAGCACTACAGGTAAGAGGAAAATACATATATTTAACTTTGGGGTGAACTGTCCCTTTACAGACCAATTCACTGATTTAACATTGCACTTTTATGACATGGTCCAACTCACCATAGAAAGTCAACAACAGTAAGAAATGATGAAGCAGAACAGAGACACTGTCTTTTTTATTCCATACACTCCATTCCCTTGTCAAAACCTGGCACCTACATTGCCCAAAATGTACCTCAACCACTGCCTCTAATGTAGCCTTGAGCTGCTAGACCCAAGCAGATATGAGGAGCTGCTACAAAGTTCTGATGAGCTCACTTCTTTCTAACTTCACACAAACTACTTATTTTCATGTTCAGACTTAAAGTCTTCAGCCCCACTTGATGCTGACTCGAGTGACATCCCTTTGAGGCATGTTATCAGGTTCTGTGTAGCCACAGAAGGCTTTATACAACTTTTTCACATAAACAGAACTCCCCAACACCTGTAAACAGACTCTGATATGTACATTTTCCCTTTAAGCCAAGTGCCTAAACATAATTATTTTTTAAAAAATCATGTTTTAGTTGCTGCAAGAATATATTGTATTCCAAGAATGGAATACTGTAGAGAAAATAAATGTTTTGCAGATATCAACATTTTGGGAAAAAGCCAGGCATGTTTAACAACGTCTCCTCGGTATGTTGACATAAAATGTAGCTGGGGCAGAATTAATCATAAAAAAACTTATTTGCTGTTGCAAATTAGTAGTATAGCCCATAAATTCATACAGCTTAAAAAACTAAGCACCGAATTCTTGCATGAAGCAAAAAAAAAAAAAAACTCATGAGAGAAATATTACTGACTAGGTGGAAATTACTGAGCAGGCACAAATGAGGGCATCTATAGGGAAGGTGGGAAATGAGAGATGCAAGCAGACGTGAACCGAGACCTTAGAGTATCATCAGAGACAGCATGGGCCGCAGACCTGAAACATTATGTGGTCCGATGCTCAGCAGTCTGTTTACTTTACAGAACTCACTGTGCCACAGGAGGACGCAGCCAACGAGGCATGAGGAAGGAGCCGAGAGAGAGGATGAGGAGGAGGAGGCGCGGCTACTCTGAGCTGGAAAAATCCAGGATAGGTTTGGTGCCATGAATTAGCAGTTACATACACTGTAATTATTATCATATTATTGTTACAGCTGACACCATGCTACCACTGGTTGCAAGTTATACCCTCAGTAAGTCCACTTGTAGTCACTCGGAGTGCTTTGTAAGTCAGCTTCAGAACAGATTTTCACAGTCGGCCTGTCTGGCCTAGATCAAACCGACTCACAACCCCTCCTCCCATCCACCAGTGTCTGAAGCAAGTCAGGAATCAGTCGTATCAAAATGACTATTTAAAGAGGGTCCTTTGAAGCAGCGCTTCTGTAGGGCTGCAGACCAGTCTCTTGTGTAGCTCCGCAGCATGATAGCAGCGACAGCAGCAGCATGGAGTGAAAACAAGAGAGAAGAGTCAAGATACAGTGAGAGAGAGAGAGAGAGAGAGAGGCGAGGACGACTTATCTGCTTTCCATAATGTTGTTTTTATCCTATGCAGCTAAAAGTGAAATTGCGTGAAATCTCCCGTTTGTATAGGAAACTGATAAGGGCCAGTTGTCACATTTTAATCTGGCAGAGAAAGAAAACGGCGACTGTGAGAGACGGAAAGAAGAAACATGGAAAGTGGGAAACAGACGGAGAGATACAGTAATCAAAGTTAGACATGTTAGACAAGCTTTGAGATTAAAGCAGCGATGAACTGACGCCGGGACTTGACTGAGCGGGAGGAAAAAGGCCATCGTCAGACAGATAAAGTGACTGGAGGAGCGAGCCAGTCAGTGAGACACAGAGAGTCGAGATTGTGAAAAAAAAGAGGGAAAGGGAGAGGAAATCAGCAACAAGATCACAAGAGAGGAAGAGGAATGAGACTGGGCGTTTGAATTGAAAAGAAATGGGTAATGAGATGCTAATGTAACAACAAAGGAGCGAGTGCCCTCCGGGGGGAGCTATGCTACAGCAAGCTGCTTCAGTATGAACACATAGAGGGGGGACTGAATTTAAAAATGCCCTTTATTAAACTACTTCAATGTACACAGATTCATTCAGGCGTATATATAGTGATTAACATCACAGTGGATTCACGTCGTCCTGCTTCCGGCCCTGTTTGGACAAAACAAAAATAACAGATGCACCCCTGGAGAGAGGGGTGATATAGGTGACAAAATGGGAAAGAAAATGCAAAAAAAGCAGTATCAGCTGCACATAACACCTCCTCCACAGACGTGTAGATGTTCATGTCACCCTCCAGAGTGTGATATTAGGTGAACATGAGGACAAGGTCTTCCTGCCCTGAGAGGAAAGGGGTGAAAAGAAACAGGAGAAATGAAAAGGAAGAAATGAGGCCCATGAGGCAACACAAAGCCAGAGAGGAGGAATGGGGAGAATGGAGGTCTTTGGGGTAGCAGACGGGCTTTTTCGAGTGGGAGGGGGAGATGAGGCTTTACAAGTAAAGGGAAATAATGGAGAGATCCATGGTGCAAAAGCTGTAATTACTCAAGGGAGTAAGTGCAGGAGAGGAGTGATGTGGAGGATCTGTATAAAAAGAGTGACTGGGCAGTACTCAAGGGACCGTCAAAGAGAATACTGGAGGAGGGGAGGAGCCCCACTGACAGATATAAGCCTAGAGATATTATAGACGCACTATGAAAAAATTAGAAAGCGGTAAAATCATTATAACAAGTCCTCAAGAGGATGCCGAGAATGAGCCAATACCAAAGCACAATGAAAGAAAAATAAAAGCAAGCTTAGGGCCGCGTGCAAACCTGCGGGGATTGTGGGATATTTATGCTATAAAGAGATGTAGCATTAACAGAGGTGTGTGTTGAAGAGTACTGTTATGTGGAAAACATGTAGGATTCATGTGTTGGATGAAGAAAAAGGAGCAAATGGGAAAAAAAAGACACTGATCTCAAGAGGGTGTTGTGAATGAGTGAATGAGTACAAAGAAAAATAGACGAAATCGAGGCTGCAGAAAATTCTTCAGGAGAGCCGCTGAGGTGCTACTGCAGGTGCACTAAAGAGAGATACAGGTTGCCAAAGATATTTTACACTAGAAACTTAAAAAAAATATTTTGTGTTTACTTAAAGGTCATAAACGTAACATTTTTTCTTCTATGTATTAATCATTTATTTATTACCAAGTTGAGAAATAGATCCACCACAAAACAAAGTCCACATATGGTCTTTCTCACAGCGCCCCGTAGCAACTCAAATTTAGCCAGAGCAAGACCGAGTGCCATGGGTCCGATCACAGACCAACCCCTCGGCTGTCTCGAATCCCTGCCAGATAAGCATGCTTTATTGCTGCCACTGGTTGCCAGTGTGCAAATTTGATCCACTTATCTGGGGCCACATCATGGGGCAGCAGGCTCAGCAGTGTCATCCAGATGTCCCACTTCCCAGCAACGCTTTCCAGCTCCTCCTGGGGGTCAGCAGACACTCCCAGGCCAGATGAGATAATGCCTCTAGTGGGTTTTGGGAGGCACCCAGGAGGCACCTGAGTAGATGCACCTAGCTGGCACCTATTGATGCGAAGGAGCAGTGGCTCTACTACGAGCTCCCTACGGATGTCTGAGCTCTTCATCCTATCTCTAAGGCTGAGCACAGCCATCCTCCGGAGGAAACTCATTTCAGGCTGTGACACTCTTAAGATGTAGCAGAACCAAGAATTTTTAAATTTAAAATACATCTACTTTGTATCTTGTATTCGCAGTCTCATACTTTTGGTCACTACCCAAAGCTCATGACCATAGGCGCGGGTTGGAGCATAGATGGACCAGTAAATCAAAAGCTTTGCCTACAAGCTCAGCTCCCTCTTAACCACAAAGGTCTGGCGCAGCGCCCGCATCACGGCAGACGCTGAGCCAGACTGCATGCACAATCTTGTGCTCCATTTTACCCTCAGTCATGAACAAGACCCCAAGATACTTCAACTCCTTTGCTTGGGGCAGTTACTCAAACCAGAGGGGGAAATCCACCCTGACCTCAGACTCGGAGGTACTGAATCTCATCCTGACCACCTCACACTTGGTTGCAAGCCACCCCAGTGCATGCTGGAGGTCATACATTGATAAAACCAACAGAACCACATCATCTGCAAAGAGCAGATCACCAAACCAGACCCCTACCTTCGTTTAGCACGGAGCAAACAATGTTAGTCAGCTCGCTGTAATTTAGCTATCCTACATAGTTACTCATAACATCAGTAATTTGTAATGGTAGTGTAATGGAGCCAAATGAAATATAACATTGCAGATAGTAAGGTCATTCTTAATATTATCAACAATTATTTTTCAGCCTTGTATCAACATGATGAAGATTAGTCATGATCAGTCTTGTGTTTGTCACTGTTATGGTCGAAGGTGCTCACTAATGGCCACTGAGTATGAGCATCGGAGCATGAGCAACATGATGCGAACTGCGGTTCTTTTAAGATCCACAAAGAGAGGTCTCACTTAAAATAAGGATTTTCTGAGAGTTTCATACAGAACCTCTAAGTTTGTCTCAAAGAAAAAAGTCTCTTTGCCTGTAGGCTATGCTACAAAAAAAAAACATTTCTGACTCATTAGTCAACTTTCTATGGCACCATTTGACTTTTCACCAACCTCAAACTTTAGTATTTTAACCCGTGTAAGAATGCAACATCACACTTTTAGGGTAAATTCAAAGCTAATACTGTACAGCTTTAAAAAAAACCCCAGCTAATTCAGCTATCGTCGTTGTAGCTTAGAGGACCTGCAGGCCTGGAGCATGTTAGCTGTGGCACGAGCTAATTGGGTTTCCGTTCTTAATTAGGCCAATTAATTAGGAAATGCAGCTGAGGCCATGAGCGCTCCATCAGGTCATTTAGGGATTACAAGGAGAGAAGACAAGTCGTGGGAAGCAGAGTAGAGCGGAGGAATTGAATCGAGCAAAAAGGTCACTCGAGAGGGCCTTTGTTGCGAGAACAGAACCCCGCCACCATCCCGCTGAATGTTATCTCTAAATGATTCATGGACTGAGGGTAATTACCCATTTGTGACAATTTAATCAAATCAATCACTGCTTTTGGATTGCAATTTCCCAACTGGCGCTCATTGTTGTTAATCTGCCATGAGAAACATGCGAAATGATGGAAGAAAGAGATGTGGGAAGAAATGGAAGAGGAGGAGGAAGATGATCATTCACAGGCAGAGGACTGTAAAATGTGCTTTCATGTGTCCATCAGCCTGCTCTGTGTGACTCCAAGTTCCCAGAGGATTCTAAATCCTCCGACACCTGCAGAGTATATAGCAAACTCTTCATTTCTACCCACTGTCATATGCAACCATGCAGCATTTGCACAGCATTACCTTGCCTTTTGTACAATATAAGCACATAAAAGCTTGAGATTTAGATGAAGTCATTTCAAATAAGACAAATATTGCTTTTGATTGTAGGTTCATAGCTACCAAAAGCATGGAACAAACCACCTTCAGGTCTGCTCAAAGTCTGATAAGTAAAAGAAGCGACCACAGTACTGCACACTGGTGCCTTTTGAACAGAATGTGTCCAAACACTCACCTCCACAAAGAGGAAACAGGGCACGATGTAGGTGCTGGTCTTCTGCAGGCCGCCGTCTCCAGGAAGGCTCCTCATCGCCCTCCTCTGTGCTGACAGCTGACTGTCGATCATCTATGAGGTCAAGGGTGATAGCAAAGCTTTAGTTGACTTTGTTCTGTTTGTGTCAAAGGGATATGCTAGCTGCAGAGCAACTGTGTGTGGTAAGAACACAAACTACTTCATGTTAGGCAAAAACTAAAAATGCAAATATAAGATAAAAATCTATTAATGTCACACAAGCACACACAAACATGCAGAATTCACGAAGATGTGGATCAAAGTTCATGCAGTTGTGAACCATTTTTGATAATGTTTTGCAAGTTTTCACAATACTAAACAATACGTGCAGTGTTTGCTGACACTGTGTGAGCAGCCTGAGTGCCTCTGAGGCATGGTATTAACTATAAAATACATGTTAGACATAGTATTCAGGCCATTTACATCATAAAGGACAAAACAACTTCAAACTCACCCCTTGTCAACCTGCAGTGTTAAACTTGGCTGTGGATAATAACTGGCTTGACTTATTGGCGAGGTAAGAGACCTGACTGGCACCTCGATGTAGTCATAACTTTGTGATAACAATGAGTCACTGAATAGGAGAATCGGAGTCCCAGACAATCCAAGTGTAAATAGTAGTCTATTTATATTCAGTGCCTGGCTTAGAGTAAATCTTAGGGTGAAGGTGTTATAGTCTGTTGAGTCGCAAAAAGAGGAAAATAACTGTTGTTTTAAACTATTTCTTTTTCACCTGAAAGTATACATTTAGATCTTTTTTTAACTGTCTCAAAATATGCTACAACCCCGCCCCAACCTAAAAAACAAGTAAAACCTCAGTTCTAAAGTCCATGTGTACAGTAACGTGTGCTGCTCCTGTTGGTGATGCAGGACAGCAGGTGAGTGCATGTTAGGCCTGCAATTAACTTTCCAAATAAGTAGTGATGAAATGCAGCACATTACAGTGGAGTACATTTACTCAAGTACTGTATATAAGTACAGTTTGGAGGTACTTGTAGTATTCCCACAATATGCAACTTCATGTTTTACTTGTATTTACTAGTTGCTTTGCAAATTAAGGTTATTGAAGGAGTAGTAAGTGGGATTTAAGGGTATTTAGTGGTGTCTGGTGGTGAGGACTGTACTTTGCAACCGTCTGAAACTTCTCTAGGTTAGAATGACTTCTGTGTTCAGGAGGCTGTTAGTAGGAGCGGTATTATCTGCATAGGGCTCTCACTCTCTAAAAGACAAGGACCAGTTGAAAACCCCCAGTAAAAACACAGAAGAAAGCAGTTTTCCAAATCAACGTTTCTCCAGCGCTGTTTGAATCATCACAGATGTGCCACTAGCCAAGTTTCTGCTAATGTACGCACACCTTTTTGCTCTAGTAGCTCTACTTAAGATCCAGACATTCAGGAGGTTTTTATTGGGAGCCAAATCATCCGTAAAGGTTTCTCACTCTCCAAAACAAAAATAAGATCATTAAAATCGGAAAACACTGAATAAAGTAGGACTTCTCCTTGAAAGTCAGAGATTGGAATCATCAGTCAGAGAACCTGAGTGTATAGAGATTGCTTTAAGTCGAGCAGGTTTTTTGGGTTTTTTTTTTTTTTGCTTGTCAGTGTGCTGTGCAGTGTACATTTTGCTGGGGAATGAGCACTCTTGACTTTTACACTACTCTTTGATACAGGGGAGCTGTGGACATGCAGGCAATGACCTGGAGGAGGAGCGAGAAGAGACCTTCAACTTAAAAGTGGTGAATTTGCAGAACATTGCAACTTAATACTCTATAGTCTCTGGCCTTTGTGTCAAATCTTGTGTAGGCAAAAAATGTTGTTGCACATTCACAATGCATTGTTATACCAGTTGACTTATTTACTATCTGATGTGCATGTTGCTGTGATACTGAACATCCAGCGGAACCCGTTAAACTTTAAAATTTTGTATGAAAAAAAAAGAGTTGTCAAATATTCATATTGAACAACCAAATCCAATTCGATTGGCATAATTCTGAGGCAGACCTAGAACAAAGAAATTTTACATTAAAAAAATCAGTATTTTTCTAACACCGCTTGTTGAGGAGGGGCTGCTAACGATGGTGGCCAAAGTAGAAATATGAATGCCTCTATCTCAAGCCAGTGTTTGGGTTCTCCGTCCTGAGCAACTGTAAAAACATAGTGGTGCCACATGGCGCACTCTGTGGACAAGGACCTGTTCCCTATGTAGATATAAATGGCTCATTCTAAAGAAATGAAAACACAATGATTCATATTTTTAGTTGATTGTACATCAAAGAAAACATGCTTATCATATTATATTATATTTCTGCTAATATATCCTTTATAAATCCTACACAACTGAACTTAAATATAATAAATAGAATAAAATAATACATTATGATCGATATGGCACCAGATAGGTGGGATTCAAATTTCACGGTAAAGAGAAGTGCCATGTCCATGTGCATGTCCAACTAATGAAGATCTTCAGTAATAATCAGCTCTCTTATACCGCGAGCTAATAATATGCCATTCATCCATTAGTAAACCAGAGGCCTTCGACACTGCTGATAGGCTATGTGCTCATGGTTGTCAGTTTTCTGATAATCATGTCTGAGCACACAAAGGGAATCTTTGTATCACCTGTCATCTGTGTAAAACACCTACTTTTATGTGCACACTTACATATATACACGACAGACACTCTCCCATGTGAGAGATGCCCACAAAGATTCACTCTGTACAATGTATCAGATATGCACATGTACACGTGCGCGCACACACACACACACACACACACACACACACAAACACACACTCACCAATGTAGGTAGGCATTCAAAAGAATTGTGGGGGGGGTTGAAAGGAGGAGAAGTAGAGTGGAAACAGTGGAGCGATGATCAAAAACAAAAGCCTGACAGAAAGAGATAAGAGAGAGACAAAGTCATGATGCAGACGTTCGGAGACTCTTCAGAAGTGAGGAGGGTGGGGGTGAAAGCCAGCAGACTCAGCAATGGGAAATAACAGCAATCGCAGGATAACTGGGAGAAGTTGAGGAAAAACAGCTTCAGTTCCCAAAGTGAGAATAGAAGGAGACAGGGAGAAGAGACAGTGAGGAAAGTTAGTGCAGGAAGGCCAGCTTATAAGATGCTCAAGGGTTTCTGACATGCAAATGACTGCACTCAAGCTGAATAATGTCAGTTTCTGCTTTTTTTAAATTTTGGGGATACCTCAAAAGGCATTCAAGTATATCCTCTTTGAATCAAACAGCAAATGTGGTTTTTCTAAGAGCTTTGAAATTTTGATTTTATCAATCATAAAGCTACTGCCCTCAGCAATCTTCAATATAATTTCATTCATTCAGACGCCGATTGGTTCTCCTCTCAGATATCGAGCCCACTCCTTCATCTCCTTGACAACAATTATCTCGCTGACTTTATTGCCGAGGGTAAATCGCTGCTGCCTTGTCAGCCCTTTCCCCTAATCAATGGTCGTTTTTGGTGAGAGGGGAGGAAGCCACTGCACAAGGTTGGAATGCGTCCATTTCTTCATCAGTGTTGTAGTAAAATGTTAGACTTAAAACAAGGAACAAGAAACAACATTATTCCTGAACTATGTCTTCCAATCACTTTTTAACAACAAAACATGATTGAAAAATGCACTATTTTCACTGTCATTCATGATGAACATACAAAGTGTTTATTTGTGTGCAAGGAGAACAAGAAAAGCTATCAAATATTGCTGCAACCCGATTTAAGGAGCATTAGAGTATATGCATTAATAACTAAAGCATTAAAGATGTAATACTCCCAGTAACCTAAATTCTCTTGGATCTTCTCTCTTCTGGAACAGTTTAATCCAACGGAAAATTTTAACACGTTATCAAAGATGAACAGACTTAAAACAACAGCGACAAGCTAAAATTCAAAGAATTTTTCACGTGGATACAAACTGTTAAGCATCAGCAACCCATCAGTCTGTATTAAACATCAACTAAATAATTGCTTCTTTAAGTTAAACATGCAGGATTTTGGGGGAATTTGATCATCACCATTTCTGCAAAATCTCCCCAGGTGCTGTCACAGTGTCCACAAACTTGAACCTCAATTATCTGGCGATGAAGGCCCTGTTGGCAGTTTCTCTTCCATGTCATAGATTTATCATCAAGGCCCCTCTATTTATAGTTTCACATGAGACTGTTTACGGCAGCAAATGGTTGAAATGTCTCAAAATGTCTTGCCACAATGTGCATTTGCAGCAGTCACAAATAAAGTATTTCTGTCAAAGCATCATGTAATGTTTAGCTCGCTGACATGTACACACAAACACGAGAGAGAGAGAGAGCAGTGCAGACTCCACTCGCTGTGTTTGAGTGTGTTAATTATTCATGCTGTGGTTCATATACTTATTTTCTCCACTATCAGCTGTCTGCCTCATGGGAAACACTATCCCACTATTATCCCACTATTCCAATAAAAGTAGTACTATAGTCTAGCATTGGCTCCAGCAAAAAGTGCTTTGATTGGGAGAGACGGCATTCATTGATACTGAGTAAAGACAGAACATGTTGTACAACTTGTGGCAGAACACAAAGGGATTGCAAATTCTCTCTCTCTCTCTCTCTCTCTCTCTCTCTCTCACACACACACACACACACACACACACACACAGAGGAGGTTGTGTGCTGTAAATACAGTTTTTGGGTCTTCTTTTATGTACCCATCTTCCAAAGGAGAGAGAGAAGCAATCAGGCTTAAGGTTGGCATGACTGATTGTCTCTTGTGTTGCTGTCCACATTGTTCACTGTGATGTGCATCCTTAAGCTCCGCACTGGCACCACAGCAACAAAAGACCCCTCACTATCTCACTAAGACACACACACACACACACACACACACACACACACACACACACACACACACACACACACACACACAGGTGCATGCACACACTAACTGTACTGATATGCACACACCTGTATGCACAGGCTCAGTCACACACACACACACACACACACACACAAGTGACCATCATCGCAGTATTCATTACATGTCAACTTGGATATCTGTCCAACAAGTGGTGCTGCACAACTGATGCCTGTGTGCGTGTGTGTGCATGTGTGTGTCTGATGGAAAGAGAGAGAGAGAGAGAGAGAAAGAGAGACAGAGCATCCTGCCCAGAATCCCTCCTGTGCTGCACTTCAGGTTCACAATATGGGTCGTAGAGATGCACAATCACACTCTTACTTGCACACTCTGTCTCTTACATTAACACATATGCATATTCAGGAACAACCCGTTTCCAAAAAAAAAAAGAAAAAAGAAAAGAACAAGAGGAGCAGGGCAGTAGCTGGCATAAAAAACTCTCACCTTAAATCTCTGTATGTTGGAAACAGTGCTGCTGATGCTGCACAGTGACCGCTGCCTCCTCTGAGCCTCCGTCTCTAGGAGGATTTGCTCCTGCAGCGGACTCCCATTCCGTGGCTGCGTTGTGGTCTGGGCTCCGCTTCTCTCTCTTTTTCCCCCCCTTTACATCTCTTTCAAGGCAAAACCACCCCACACTTCCGCCACTCCGCTGCTGACAAGCCCTCGGCACTGAGTGAGAATAAAGAGAGAGATAGAGAGCTTGCCCACTGCCAGCCTCCAGCCAGCCTAGTCTATATCTGTCTGCACTCTGTGCCGCTAGGTCGCTAAGCTAAATATGATGATCTTCAACAGCACTTCAAGGCTAATTAGTCAAGTGAAGGGATCCACAGGCTTGGTGAGAGAGGCTTCTCAGCGCAGTTGCCGGTGGATATGAGGAGAGAAAAGAGAGAGAGAGAGAGAGAGAGAGAGGGAGAAAGAGAGAGAGAGAGAAATGAGGGGGAGAGTATGTGTGTGTGCGCATCTGTATGATGGTGTGTGTGTGAGAGAAAGAGAAAGAGAAGCAAATAGGAGGAGGAGAAAACAGAGAGTGGGAAGAGGGAATAAGAGAATGAGACAGCTGGAGAGGAGACAGAACACAGGAGAGAGCCAGCATGTGTATGAGAGAGAGAGAAAGAGAGAGAGATGGAAGGAGAGGGGGAGGGAGGAAGAGGGGGAGAGGGAAAGAGAGAAGGAAGTGTATGTGTGTCAGATTCTAAGGCAACACGGTGGCTAAAATGGGAGACACTGTGCACTTTAGTACCTCTGGAAACCACTTTGATACTGCCAGACACCATGGGCTCTGTAAGAGAGTGTGTGCACAGGTGTGTGTGCTTGTGTGTGCATGTGAGTGTGATTATGGGAATGTGGAAAGTCAAAGCAGGAGAGAGAAAAAAATCCACGTCTGATTTGAAGGTATAACTGTCAGTGCTGTTTGTGTGTGTGAGCTCAGGTGATCTGGCACCATAATCCAGCTCAGCTCTTTGGACAGTAGACAGCGGGTTAATGATGCATCGTCAAGTGGAAAAGTGGGACGCATCCTGCACATGGCCCTATGTGGGTCAGAGGCCCTCAGGTGTAAACTCACCAGCAGCTTTTGGGTGTTTTTTTGTGTCGGTGTGTGTGTGTGTGTGTTTTAGTGTATTCTTTTATAATGGCATGGGTTTGCCTTAAAGAAATCCTCTGCCTTCCTCAGGGCTAACACAAAGACAGCGTGTTTCTGTAAATGTGTATGCATTAATGTGTTTTTGTGTGTTGGTACATGTTTAGAGCAGTGGACTGCAGAACACAGGGAAATTGCCACATACGCCTGTATTTATCGTGGATTTACTACTTTATAGTATGCAATAGGGTGCATTCTATTCACCTGTTTTTATGAGCATTTATCACATATTATATAAGATATTTCTTTAAAACTTTAAGAAAGTAAATTTTATCTCCTCCCATATATCACCCCAGATGAAAAATATATAGTATAGTATAGTGTAGTGTAGTGTAGTGTAGTGTAGTATAGTATAGTATAGTATCTTACAGTACAGTACAGTACAGTACAGTGCAGTATAATATAATATTGTAAAAATTACTATAGCATTGTATTGTAAACTAACATAGTATAGTATAGTAGTTAGTATAGTAACATGTGACAGTAACATAAAGTATAGATACTTATAGTCTATAGTACTATACATACAGTACTGTATAGTGTAGTATAGCAGTATATCGTAACAATAATTAGCATCGTATAGTATACTAACATACAGTGTGGTGTAGTGTAGTATAGTATAGTATCGTTCAGTATCATTAGATGGAGTACTAACAAGGTCCATAAGAGTCATGTCAGTAAGGCAGTGGTGTTCCTGTTGTCTGTCATGACCACAGGCAGTTTGTCTTCTTTTCTGTGACGACTGAAAACCTGGCAAACCATCAAAACTTATGACACAGGTCACACTTAACACTAAACAGCATTATTCTGACTTCATCAGGTTTGAGGTCTTCCTGAGCAAACTGGAATTCTCTCATCCTGGTGCCATAGACCTCATCCATTTTATAACCTTGCAGCTGACATAAGAGAATAAACTAGTTTCATTTGGCTAAAACTGGTGTTTTTTGCCATTAGTGTGGACATCAGTCCAAGATAGTTGCCAAATGAACGCCATTGGCCATGAGTTGACCTCGGCAACAAGGCAAATTCTTAATTAGACACCATTAGAGTCCTTAAAAAACAAGTTTAAAAAACAGCCATGCGGGAACATCGGAACCTATTTCTCCTGCTAGACTATGAAGCGCAAGGCAAGTTTGTGACAATTAGGGCAAAGTGTATAGTCAGAGCATAGAGTGGAGGGAAATCTAAGGTGAATAGACTGACAGGAAAAAGGTATGGCATCCCTCTTACCAATGCAAATTTCAAAATACATCTCCTTTTCTTATCAAAGACGTTTAGCCCAAATGGGTAAGTAAACATCATTATAAAAGCTGCCCACCCTCTTGCTGCACTCAGACAAATCATTCACAGCTGGAGAGGGCACAGACCACTCACACTAAAGTGTACTTTTTTTTTCCTGACTGAATGATGGATAAAGTCACGTGGTGTCATGGATGTCATAGTTCCCATGGCAACCCGCTGCATTCATAGAGTGAAATAACAAGCGAGGAAATGCACATATGCAGATATACACAGACACTTACACATTTAGCAGTACACATCCAATGTGCCACTTAAAAATGGCCTTTGCTCACAATTTCCACAGCTATATGACACCCCTCTCACAAGCTCGCACAAAAACGCACCTAATGTGACTATAGTCTGGCTCAATGCAGTCTGCGCCAACCCACAATACAGTGAGCAGAAATTAAGGACAAAGAGAAATAAGCTCAAAAAGTAACGTTTTGTAATCACTTACATTATGATCACAAGCACAAAACTTAGATAAGAGGGCAGTATTATAAGTCAAAGTAATTTCTTACTCGGCTTCTTTTTCTTCTCATTATTATCATTATTACCGTCACTCGAATAAACCCTATAATGCACTAAAACCATACCCCCTCTTTACAGTCTCAATATTGCGAAGCCATAAGTGGCATCGCCTTGAAAAGCTCATAAGAGGTGGACATTTTCCACAGATACAAGGTTTTATACAACAGCAGCACCTAGTTGCTGCAAGGACATAGAAATACCCATAGTGTATTTTGGTGACTATATTAATATTTGTCTTTTACAGCCTCCCAAAGGGCATCTATATTATCCGCCCCATCACTTTAACTCACGCTTTGCAGGTGTGTGGCTTTCAAGTAGCATCTACTCCATGATGGTTAATGCCTTTAGATATGTCTTTCTGGTCTTATACATGTGACAGAATAATTCAGGTAGCATCATACATGAAAAGATTGTAAAGAGAGTGAGAAGTTGTCAAAGTCAAGGGCGAAATCAGGGAAGGAAAGACATTTCAAGAGTCTGTAAGTAGAGCAAATACACAGAGGTGGGCATGTTTAGCCTGCAAATAGTAAAACACACAAATGCTGTCATGCACACACAGACACGCACACATGCAGTACACTTGTCCTCTCTTGGCTTTCTTTTTTTATACACTCCTTTCAACTCAGTAGCCCTACATCCAATGCAGTAAGCATTGTGCCCTATATGTAGTGAGGTGTAATCAGGCCAGCCATTAGGAATCAAGAACAAGGGGACAAAATTTTCCAAATGGGGCCCCTTATCCACACCCACTCCAGCACCAACACCACCCACCCTGAGCTCTGATTCCAGCGTGAGCAATTTCAAGTAAGCTTTTGGCCATTAGCCTTATAGTGAGAGAGATGGAGTCTCCAACACAATTTCTAAACCCACCGTTTCAAATTCATCCAGGCTGTGCTCTGTTTTGCATACACATTCACTCTAGCTTTATAACTGAGCCTGCTACAGCAGTTTGCATTGCTAGTGTGCTTTTTGCCACATTCAGCTTTACCTGTCACACCTGGTGCTTCTTTACACTTTTTTTGGACAGAAACTTGACCATTGCCTCTCTGCTCCATTCATTTTTTTTTTTCTATCTGTTCCAAGGCTTATCTTTTTTTGAGAGCCTGATTTTTAGTAAGGCATTTTGACATAGATAGTAGCTGCAGTTCCCTTTACATCTTTACCCTAGCAGCACATGTGTTTTGCACATCTGCGCCTCCGCTGTTATTGAGAAAATGGTCCAGTTAAAAGCAATGTGAATTGTTGTACTTGATCCCGACTGGAGTTAATGCAAGCATACACTGTACCATTTTAGTCCGTTTTTGACCCGATTTTCTAGCCGCATGACTCATTTTAGAGTCACACCACATTTCAGCTTTGTCGGGTGATGTTTTCCATGCAGTGTAAGTCAATTATCTGCTCCTGAACTGCCATTGGACAGTCAGATGAATTACTGACATACCAAAAATTTTGGTTGGCTGATGCAGGCTCTTGCATAGTAGAGTAGGATAACGTACTTTTGTAGGCCAACCAGGAAGTATTGCACTGGTTACCTCGTCAAAAACCTTATGGGATTTTTGAATGGGATTTTCAGTTATCGTCAAAAATAAGCTCTCCAATGAACACCAGTTTGAGACTTACACTTTTTGTTCAGCATGATAATCACAGATGAACACATCTTTTGTGTGTTTTGAAGCGTAAATGAAGTCTGACTTAAACGTCACCACTATAAACACTTTAAAAACACATTAATACACGATCAGAAAATATCATAAACAGATAAATCTACAAGTTCGAGTGTGACTCCGTAAAGCTGTTAAGGCAGACGAGTGTATTTAATGAGTTTCTGTGTCCGGTGTGATGACATCTTATGTCTCCGACAAACACTGTAGTCCCATCCAGCCACTTGTTAGTAACTGCTTTCTCTAAGACAAGTAAAGCCTTAAAAGTACAAAAATCGGGTTTAAGCGGACGTATTTTATGTTGCTGAAGAAAACATCTAAGTATCTTTTGCCTGTTTTAACCACAGACCTTATTTAGGGCATTTCACCAGAAAAACCCATAGACTTTAAGACGAAGGAGCCGGAAATGCTAAAAGGCTAACGGACTTCTGCATTTTAGGACTCATTGCTTCACCACTTTGTTGACGCAGAGTTGATTCCCCAACGTCAATGGCTTTTATTTCTCACTGTGCCTGTGCGAAGTGGCAAACAGAGCATCATGCCGTGACAATATGACACCAGGCATCCTCTGATTAAAACTAATGTTAGCAACAAGTAGTCATAACAGAAGAAGTGCAGTTTATGGCTGGTAGCAACTGCACAACGAGGAATGTTAGCATAGCTAACGTTAGCTATCAAGTTAGCAACAGTAAAACTAGCTTACCTCCAGTTCTCTCTGCAAAATGGAAAAGCCAATACTGTTTACGTCTTCCTAGCCGTCTGCAAATCCATATACGCCTCTTTTTCTTGGAGGTTTGGGCACACGGGCTTGTACAGATTATCAAAGCAGCACGCTTCTGTCTTATTAGCATTGTTGCTTATATCTGGTTTGGAGCTTTCAAACTGAACTTTATTGAAAATTGTCAATAGCAAGGACAGTCCGCAGGGGCCAACGGGCCATTTTTACATGTGTAGTTTGAGCTGTAAGGTCGTGATTTGATGATCAGGCCAAACAGTGTGAGCACATTAATCGTGAGTTTTGGCTTTTTATCGCAGACAATTAACTCGTACAGTGTGAGCTGGAATTAACAGTAACATTTCTAAAATCATGCAGTTTATGCCCAGCTTTAGTCTCCTGTCATGTATCGACAATTTGCAAAACAACCTTTTCCTAATGCCAACCAAGTATTTTAGATGCTGAACCCTATACTACCCTTAAAGTGGCTAATATTTTCATATTAAAATTGGATCAAATGACTGCTCACCATTATCATCAGGCATTGTTGTTGCAGTTCTTACAAAAGTAAGAATTTAAAAAATGCTGAACTTGGACACACAAAAAGGGCAGCATTGAACAGTGAGCATTGAGTCTAGTGAAATTAAATGTCTAATTTTCAAAAAAACATTTTGGACCGCTCATATGTTTGCAGCCCTCTTGCATGTCCAAAGTCCTACACATACAATTAAGCCTTCACAGTAAGTATTTTCACACTCTATGACACTAAGGTGGCTAACAAATTGGCTGGTAAACACAAGCTGATGGCTTTTTGTCGACAAGCATCTGCCCTATTAATGGTTTGGTTTCCATGACATTTTTGCTTACAAAATGCAAACCACATAAGCCTAAGTTTGTCAGAAAGAACCAAGTTTGATATTTTTCAGCATCACTTGCTATAGTTTCGGTTTACTATGCATTTGATAGTGTCAAAATCAACTGGTCCTCGAGCTGTGGCTGTTGTAGCATTCTCTCCAATAACGAACCGATGACATGACAGGTTGTGTGTGACTTTCTTTGTACCAGCACTGTGTGCAGGTTGTTAACATAAAGGGGAAAAATATTTCCTGTTTTGTGTGCCTCAGAGTTTTATCTTTATGCTGCGGTATAGACTACCAATTTTTTTTATACTAGCATTATATCAAAGTTTAAAATTCTGTTATAGTGTCAACACCCCTACATGAGCCTCACATCAGAAACAACTGATCTCGCCCCCTTTTTACATGTGCATTGTATGAAAACAAACGCACGGACTCAAATGGTGCCTTTTTACAGTGTGCCTCAAAAACACAAGCGAGCGCACACACAAGCAAACAAAGAGTGGCGTTTAGAAGGTGCTGGTGCTCGTATGCATGAACACACGGATACAAAAGCATATGCATGCAGTATTGTTAAGGAAAGGTGGTTGCTATACTAACAAAACCCTCGCCTCTACAAACACACACAAAAGACAGAGGGATAAAAAAAGAGACTGTTTTGCCATATTGTTAAGGGAAAGCTGTGATATGAGCCTGGGTGCTCCCACTATCTGGCTGCTCATGTGAAGACTCTCTCTTGTCTTGGGGAATCAGAAGTAGGCCGAGTCAGTGGATGTGCTCATTTCATACACTATCACTGTGGATCACAGCCAAGGACATTCTCACTTCAAATTGCCATGCTGGGGAATTTCAGCCATAAAGAATTAATCAGATTTTTAGCAAAATGGGATTATAAAGAAGATCCAGTACAGGTCAGCTAAGAAGTAATTCATGTGGCTGAAACACTGACCATCTCTAAAGAGTTGTTACGATCGCACTTTAGGGGTTCATACCCTAGATTTGGGAAAATAAAAAAGCAATTAATCGTTTGAAAATGAACCTGAATTATACTGTAGTATAAATTACACGAGTACGCTATAATGAAATGTATATAAAAATAGCTTGGCCTACTTGTATTTCATGGAGCTGTAGAGGAGTTGAATGGTGCTTTTGGTCTGTCCTTGCTGTCATTCATGAACAAAACTTTTTATCTTTCCGGGGTGAACATAGGTTTTATGTGTCATGATGTAATACAGGAGATTTCCAGGAAATGCTTTTGTGTGTGTGTGTGTGTGTGTGTGTTTTGTGGGTGTGCAAACTTTGGCCAGTATAGTTATATGCAACTCTAATAAATCATTTTTAAAATAAATACTGCAATTGATCTGTTTGAATTGAACTGCACTCTTAAAAAATGAAAGTGTATAACACACAAATAAAACACAAGGAGCAGAACATAGCATACTGAATAACCTGAAATCCTGCATGCCAGCATACCAAGAATTATGTGTTGTATGTAGTGTATTTCCATTCGACTGATCTTTCAAATGAGAGGTAATACTCCAAAAAACCTACCTTAAGAATACATCACACATCCACACAGCTTGCTCCTTCTAGGACAACTGCAGCAGCCAACTTGGATTTACAATGAATTCCCACAGTAACCCTGAATCACAAAGGGGGGGAAACATGAAAAGATGTTACTTTTAAAAACCACATCTGCAACATAATCCACTAGCCTACTTCTCATCTGTCAGCTTGAGACTTCGGCATTTTCCATGCACTCATATTTTTGTTAAAATATGCCAAAACACAGCTAAATAGAAACAGATTTTAGTGAATTGTTTAGGTTCACGCAGGGGTCAAAACTGTTCAATCTTGAAGATACAATCAGTAATATCCTAGCAGTAACCTCAACTTTTTTGTGTTAAGGACCCTTAAAGTGATACACATAAGGTTACAGACCCCATTTTCAATAAGATTTCACTTCAGAGACCTCTATCTGAAAAGATTTTGGTTGTTAGATATGACTAAGACCATAATTCTACATTTGTCAGCTACAGTTGATGAGATAACAGTGAAGAAAGTAAAACCTATGATCAGAATAGTCTCTGAAGACTTTTAAGGCCCTGACGCACCTGTGCTATGTCCTCCATCTTTGGTCCTTGTCTGCTTTATGTTGAATGTTGAATCATGTCAGAGTTGGCGGAGCCAACCAGTGAGTAAAATCAAACTGATTTGAAGTTCAGCTCTGAGCATGAGAAGAAAAACAAAAGTGAGAAACGTTAGCAAAGACCTAAAGTCAAGAGGGGGTTGAGGTTGAAATGAATTTGTTCTATAGCAGGAACATTTCCTGATGGTTTGTGGTATTGTTCACAAGCACACAGTAAATATGCTTTGTTCTTTCAACAATGGATTGTGTTTTTAATATGCTAACTAGCTAAGTAGCATTAAAACAATGCTTCAGTTTTCCTTCTTGAATGACAAGTCCCGCTGTCTGCTGGTATTGACAGTTATTTTCTCTTGTGCAGGTGCAGAACATACGTGCTAGTTGGCCATTGGCTTTAGTCTTTGTGATGTGTTCATGTACAACCTTTTGGCTGAGACCAAGGTGACGAGAGGTGACACATCAGTCAGCTTTGCGCTATTTCTTTGATGTCGAATTGGTGTGTCTGGGCCTATACTCGCATTTGGCTCCCTTCTATTTTATACTTAATTAAGCAGTGATAACAAACTATTTCCCATTTTTCTGGGAACCCCCTGAAACTCATTGATGGACCCATGGGGGTCACCAGACCACTTGTTTAGAACCACTTTTCTAACATCACTAATACCCTGCTATCCAATATAAAGTGTTATTGTCCTCTTAAGTGTCCTTCATTTTTTCGGTTTCCTTCTTTTCCATTAAAATAAATGGATGGTGAACTAACAGTGTGTGTTATTGTAGTTCTGTTTTTAAAATGGGTTATTGCATCCAGAATCCAACTCCAAATACACACAACAATGGACCCCCCAAAAAGCACTGTATTATTAGAAAAGCAAGGCGACAGATTTACACCCACATTCCCTTTTCATGTTGGAGGGCAGGATGTGGAATTCTTGATTTGAGCTGAAGGGGATTTTACACTGCTTTCATTCAGAGAGGTATTTTTCATTACATGTAATAGTTTTGCTCATATTCTGGTTGGGACTTTTATTTATGAGTTTGAGTTCATAGATCCCCATGCAAATATTACCTTTTTTGCACTGGTAAGTCATTCCATCAAAATTACTTCTGATAATGGAATGGACTTGAGCATCTGCAAGAAACAGACCACATGGTGAGGCTAATGTTAGATGAATTTTAAAGTTGCACTCAAACATGCACAGAATGTGGTATCTATCAGAAAAAAAAAAAGATATAAAACATTATTTAGATTTACACTTGGGAGTATGAATGTGGAATAACCATGCTGAGCTGCTCAAATAAAAAAATGTTGAGTTAGGTCTTTCTTTTACAAACTTGAAAGAGCCAATAAGAAAAGTCAACATCGCAGAGACTTTTCTCTCTACAACACTGCTTTCAATCACCAGGTGGCATGTCATATTGGTAGTTAAGTACAACAAAAAGCATCTCAACCTGTTTCTTTCGAGTAAAAGCTGTTTATCTGCTCTGCACTCACTTACACAGACAACAACAGGAAACTTGAGGCTGCTGTTGCTGCTGTTGCTGCTGCTGTCTGGAGGGCTGGCCTCACCGTAATGACTGGAGTCAGGTAACCACCGGACAGACACACAGACAGACCGACTCTGTCCTCCTCACACACGGGTCCACAAACGAAGAGAGGCGGCGTGAAAGCGGCTGCGGGGACGGTTCTACCGTTTTTAATCAATGCCTCGACTTTCTCTTCGAAAGAAAGTTTACAGCGCCGTTAAACTTTGATAAACGTAACAGAGCGTCGTCCGGTGTTCACGTGACGAGCGTCGCGTTCGGGAGCCAGCTCAGCGCGAGGCTACTCAGGTGTTCAACTAAGTTTGGTTCGAAGCGTATTTTTAGCTTTGTTGCTAACTATTAAGCCACTAATAACGCTGGAAGAAGGATTCCTCTCTGTCTTTTTTTCCGCTTTTTTGCCGCCTGTCTATAATATATCCGCGTCTCTACTTGGTTTCGTTTTCCTCCTGCAGTTTAACGGACTTAAAATAACAAGTGGCCAAGTTTGAGCAGGTACGTGTATTTTTTTTCTGCATGAATTTTAACGCTTTTGGTGTACGTGGTGGGCTGACACCTTTTGAAACTGGGCCAGGAGGTGGAAGTGAGCCCAGCCGGAGTTGGACAGCCCAGCAGCTGTTGACTTGTCTGACCTCTGGTAAACACTGCAAACCAAAGAGTCACATATTTATCTAAAAAACACTTTGAAATATAATTTGGCTGTTTAGACATCACCAGTATTGTTTTCTGATGTTGCTTTGCTTCTTTGAGCCAACTACACTAAAAAGTACATTTTGCCCTTGGATGCAGAAAAGACTTTCATTGTGCACAGTTGAGAGTTTACACAGACCACCTTATCATAGTTATTGTAGTTTCTTTATCTGAAAAGATATGTTATGACGTGTGCACAGTAGCCTGGTCTTAATTTCTTTAAGCACTAGCTCTCTCCTGCAAGTTTTGTTGCAGTCAGTTTTATGAGTAATTAAGTCCAAAAGCCTTAAGTCTGCAGGGCATTTAAAACAGTTTTATGACGCAGTGGTTAAGATAGCGGAGCTATCTTATGACACTTTCCTTTCTGCTCTTGCTGCTGCATCTCAAACTCTGTATATCAGATTAACGCACACTTGTTGTCTGACTCTCATATGTATGATGAGTCACCTATTTTATGGCAAAATACACAGCAGTTTTGTCACTTTTAAGCACAACTAGGTCTGTGCTATAGCTTCGTTTAGAAGAAAGCCAATTTCTGCCTTACAACCCATCAAACAAACCCTGCTTAGCATGCAGCTGAGCATACTGATTTCTAAGCAGAGATCCCAGCAGGAGCTCCTGACACGGCTCTTCTTCTGTCAAGCTGAAGAACTAAGGGGCCTTGGGGCCATATCCGGGGGGTGTTACTCACCTCTGGCTTAATTTGGCTCTCAGGAAACAGTTATTTTCTTGAGGGTTTGTTAACAAGCGTACTTATGCTGGAGGTTTCAAAGAGAAGTTGCACAAAAAGGATCTCTGCACAGGATGAGAGTCTAAATGTCACAGCAGCCAAAGAGGAAAGCTGATTACAGATCAGCACTGCTGTTTTATGACACTGTAAATGGGACACTGACCTGGGATAATTTTAAAATTAACTTCAGCTTGTGTCATCTTCAGATAAGCTCCCTGTTCTTAATTTAAGTATCTATAAAACTTAAAAGTCACTACAGCCATGTCTTAGATGCTGTAAATTATAATGGTGTTACCGGAAGTGATCTGGTAGCTTTGTAGTCATTTTGAGACATCAGCTTGGCGTGCATGTCACTGGTTTTGTCATTCGGCTGTAGTGGAATGATTATTCAAACCATTGCGTTACCCTCTGTCATGTTGTTGTCACATGTCCAGCCATTTGAGTGTGGTGCCGCTCACTTTCTGTGTTGTATTCTTGTCCACTGACACTTTTTAGTCTTACTGATAAAGCTCACAGCTGTCTTAAGTGATTAGTCACAGCCGTCTACTCCAGTCTTTCATCTTTCAAAAATTCAACATGTAATGTAACATGTATGACATTTATTTTTATATTCAGTCTTTGGCTGTGGAATTATTTGTGACATTTTGGCTATCATAAAAATTGGAGCTCAAACAATATTAGCATTGCAGATATTGTATTAGTTTACATGAAATATTAGCCTATAAACATCATGAAATTGAAGTACAGAGATGCCAAAGAAATGTTTTGATAGGTTTTGTCCACCAGAGACTGGCGACAGGTTTATTTTTCAGTTGTAAAATGTCTCGCCTAGTGATGCTTCTGGTCACAGTTGTTTCAAAAAATCACATTTGAAGGAACCTTTAAAAAATAATAATATATCAGACTTGTATAGCACTTTTCACAGATGCTTTACATGGAGTAAAACATATGTTAAAAAACTAAAGTAATTGCTTTAATAGAGAATAGTTTATGAAGGAAACTGTAAATCAGATGATTCCCACAGTCATGGAAAACCGGGAAAAGCTATGGAATTTCACAATTGCATTTTCCATGCTTGAAAAATTCATGGCAGTGGAAAAATCATTGAATGTTTTGGAAAAGCCATGGAATTCTGCTGTGTGTAATGAAGTCATTAGAGTAGTCTCTTATGGATCACCATTCACCTAATGTGACAGAATGCAAATTCATTTTCTGAAGCGCTCTAATATATCATCTAATTAATGTCACTTTATGACATTTTCTTCACCATCATGCTCTTCATTTTCCTCTTGAGTTCAGCTTCTCCCTCCATGTATGCCAGCGATCAGAAATTATGGTTGAATAAAGATTTAATCAGAAAGGTTTGAAAAACAACAGGTATGTACGGCAAAACATTTTTTTGTTATTGGTCCTTGAAAATTCATGGAAAGGTTTTGAAATGTTATCTATGAAAATGTGTGGGAGCCCTGGATATAGATTTTGTTAAACTCTCAAATATCAGTAACGGCCTTAAAATCTGGCAATAATAAAACATGCTATCTTGACAGCGCTGTAGCCCAGAGCTTGTTGAGGTCATCTCTCTCTTATGCAACAATCAAATAAGATAGAATAAGTCCTTGTTTAAGTAACACCTCTGTTGCTTTGCGGATAAAGCCAAATTCAAAGTGATTTCTCTGTCTGATCTGCTGGCTTGTTTGTTGCTGTTCAGCTAAACTGCCTTCTTCTTTGACGCATGCAAAATAAAGCACAGAGCTCGGGTCGCTGTGCCAGTCACTTGCAAAGCAGTTTGGTTTTAAATCTGCAAAAATCTACTCAAATGTAAAAAGAAGAAGAGAGACGGGTGGTGTGGGCGAGATAGCTGTTAAAGACAGATAAAAGGGCAGGAGAAAGTGTGTGGTCGTCAGCACCACCAATCAGCAGAAGGTTTTTATCTTTTCAAATCGTGTTAAGAGACCAAGGGAGAGTTACTCTTTAACAAGGTGGTGGGAGATTAAAAATCAGCAAGATAAAGGGGAGGAGACAAAAGAGGAGCTAGGAGAGATGAAATCCACCAGTTCTTTGCTTGGCAAACTGGGTGATGGATGGATTTCCAGCAGGAGGGAAATTCTTCACTGCCACATTGCCCCCAGCCAATCTGTCTGTCTGTCCGTCCTTAGTTGAAGTGGTATTGTTTTTTCACATCTCTGTCACTCTTACAGAATGTAGTGATGTCATCAGAAACAAACTCCACTGTGATTGTTGATACATTTTCAGGTTTCATCTAAGCTGTCTACATGAGTTAGAAACATAGATTGTATGGAATAATGGACGTAGCCACCATGGCTACAATTAAACATTGATTAATCATAGTCACAGTGGTGGCTTAATTGTATAACAATGTGACCATGATTAATCGCTTAGTGTAATATCAAATTGACTACGAGCTAATTTGATAATCTGTGAATCAGTTTGAGTCATTTTTAAGATATTTAAAAAAAATGTATTCAAGCTTCTTAAAATGAATTTTTAATGGTTTCTCTTAATCCTCTCTATGACAGTAAACTAAATATCTCTGGGCAACATAAAATGATTGAGTATGCCGTTTGGGATTTGGGAAGCACTGATTGACATTTTTCACCATTTTCTGACATTTTATAGACCAAACAACTAATAATTAAATTGAGACAATAATCAACAGATTAATCAACAGTGAAATTAATTGTTAGTTATAGCCCTAACCACGACATCACACTTTGGTTTGCAAAATCGCATTTTGAGGCCTCAAGTTGAGCTTTTTAGCCATCACCGTTTACACCTTTGCAATTGACTTGAACATGGGAAATTAGCTAAGGAGATCAAAACTGTTTTTTGTACAAGGCTTTAAACCTTTTTATTTCTGCTCTAAAGTTGGGCATTTTAACATGGGGATCTATGGAGATTAATTTGCTTTTGGAGCCATCCTCCAGTGGCCATAAGAGGAACTGCAGTTTTTGGCAATTTCATGTTGGCTTAAATTTTTACCACTTGGTTCAACCTACTGCTTCCTCTCTTTATTCCATGTTGCCACTCTTGACTGTCTGTGACTGTGCTTTAGGCTGTTATTATTATGGCTATACAGGAGATTAGACTCAGACAACAAAGATGGTTTACCTGGAAACAACAGATCAGTAAGGCACTGGCCACACAGAAAGTTTTCGTTTTTCCTCTTATGGTTAGAGAGAAGGAACAACGAAATAGTTTGTTATCGGGGGAACAACTTGGGGCACAAAATGCTGAGAAAACTCCAATAGACATGCTTTGATGTGTTTACATACATGGTGTAGCGTGCTTTTAATGCAGTCAAAAGTGGAATATCCTGCAACACCATATGCAGCTATTGCATCCTTGATTTTGTTTTGGATAACGTTACTAGTTGCAAATATCATCGATATGTTGATGACATCATATGACGTTACAGTGATTATTTTCTCAGACTTGAGAAAGTTTTTTTTTATCTAACAGCGTGGTGCTCTAAATGATGGGCGAACTGATATTTATGTGTATAATGGCTGGAGAATAATGCAGTCTTTGAAAGCAAAATGTGCAGTAGGTTAATTTTCAGTATTGAGTGCTACTGAAATCAAGACATATGATAAATTGCTCTGTTGAGCTCATCTGACCTTCAGCGTGTTTCTGCATTATGTCACCATTTCAGTCCTAACATACCTGAGATACCAACGTTCAAGTCTGAACTACAGCTGGAATGTCACAGACTCCTCCTTTTGTCTGTCCTCTATTTCTTTTTCGTCTTTGTGTCTTGTTTAGGCACAGGAGGCGGTGTTCAGACAGCGCTCTTAAAATCATTTTGCTTGTGTGTATGTGTGTGGTATTGTGTGTGGTATTCCTTTCATTTGCAATAATCTGTTGACTCAAAGCCTCCAAAATCCTGGCTGACAGTTGGTGAGAGAAGGAGGAGGATAGAAAAACATTTACCACCTTCAGTTTACTTTATGTCTGTTGTACACAGTACACATGCCCTTCTTTTGACACTGGCAACAATGTATTAATCAAGCAGACAAGGATTAGACAGTTAAGCAATGCGTTGTGGTTGTGAAGGTAATGGTCTGAGGAGATAACTTCAAGAAAGACCTAAGCTGTGTCTGACAGGATAATATTTTAGCTTCTTTGCTTCCCAGCATTTTACTAAAATCATGAATTCTGTTTCAAAGATTGCAGTCTTCGTCAGAGAAGCCTCTCTCTGCACTTCAGGGGAACAAAGGGCTCAGTGATATGGGAAAATAATCTAATTTTAAAGAATTTTTTCAGCTAGTGTGATTACAATCGGGGTCGGCAGATTATTGGCCTGGCTGGTAATTGGGGCCGATATTTGGCATTTTGCCAATTATCGGTATTAACGTTTTATTGAAACGATCACCATTAAAATTGATTAATGAAAAAGTGTACGCTGCTGGACCTGGGGAACGAATTTCATTCCTTCGTGTTTTTAACATGTCTGAATGACAATAAACTGAAACAGAACTGAACTGTGTGCGTATTACACTGAACCAACACCAGGGAAGGCAGTCTGCAATACATGCAAAGAAAATGTCAGCATGGGAGGAACTTTTACTTTGTAAAAACTCAGGGAGCTATTTTTATTCATCTATTTTTTATTTAAATTTTCCCTGAACTTTTTAAAAAAAAGTTGCAGGGAACTTGCTGTATAGTATGTTGAAAGGTTAAGATTTGATTAAACTTTTGCTAAAGGCATTTAAACAAAGTTTTATGTTGGAGTTTGCTATAAATTCTAAATTTCGACAGAAATATTTTCATTTTTATTGTAAATGCATATCGATTCCAAATATCGGTTATCTGTCTCATTAAATACTAATAATTTGTATTGGTATCGGCCCTAAAAAAGCAATATCAGTTGACCCCTTGGTACGATTCAGTATGCTTTTTTTCCCTTTTCTTTTTTAAAGTTCTTTACCTTCTGTATTACTCACCATACATGAGCAATAAATCATTCAATAGTATTACATACATAGTATATATAGTATTTATAGTGTATATAGTCTACATATACACTGTCATTTAGCACAAGGGCCCTGTCCTGATAAAATGAGATTAATTGATGAATGAACTGTTATGAATAACATATTTGGATCAAGCTATTTAATTATAAAAACACTATATGATATTATAACTTGTAACCTCAAGCCTTGAGGAAAAAAGAACAACAAAGCACTGCAGAACAGGACATCTGTGATCATTAATACTGAAAAGAAAATATGATTCTCCTATTCTCCAGTCAGCTAGAGTAACAAATCACACAAGTGCTAACTCTCTCTCAATTCACCAAACACACTTGCTAGAGCAAACAATGTAATATGCAAACATGTGGACTGCTTTTAAGCACAGCCTTGGCTATTTTCACATGGCACTGCGAGGATCAGTGCTTGCACATGGCATTTTACAAGTTGTATTCTGGTGTGATCTGGTCTACCAAATTTGGCTGTATTTTGCTTGTGTCAGAACACACACAACTTCAGTAGATTTGTCATAGAGGCTTGCTATGTGTACCCAATTACATTGCATAATAAAATAAACAGTTTAAACAAAAAACTGAATATAATCTTAACACAGGTAGGATTTATCACAGGATTGTATATATTAGGTGTACTTAATAAACTGGCAACTGAGTGTACATCTAATGTACCACAGAAGGCAACATAAATAATGCAACCTCAAGATGCCACACAATATTGAATAGGCATGGCTGTGGTTACTAGGTTACAATGTCTGGTTAGCCATGGAGCATGGGCCAGAGGTGTGTACACAGTAGTCAATAGTTACCTGAATGATGCTTGGTCACTGAAGTGTGTGTATGTATTTTAAATGCTGGCAAATAGTGCACTTTACGCTTTGCACAAAATTAACAACTAGCGATTAAAAAATGGCAGAATAAGGCCCACTTTTTTGATGTGTGTGTGTTTATCTTTGTGGTGGGAGAGAAGAAGAGTTGGAGGTGTGTTGTGTCACAATTTGGAAATGCCAGCAAGCTGTCTAATGTTACACATCCTTCCAAAGCTGCAGCTAATGTGTGATATTGTTGTCCAGTCAGTGAAATGGTAAAAAAAAAAAAAACAATGTCTCACCACTGCCAACTCACAACTAATTTGGAAGATGCTCACCTGTTGCTGAATTGCTCAAAATGCCAAGGAGAGATTCACAGCCCACACTGAAATGGGCCAATTTGCCAAGCTGCCTTTGTTTGTGTGGTTTGGTAGCTGTGGTTTTGTTCTGAGTCCTGGTGGAAAAGCACGCTGCATGTACTGTATAAACATCCTTTTTTCATAATCAGAGGAAGCTTGGAATTTCTTAACAATTTCTTTTCATGCTTACAGGCATGTTTTTTTCGTCCGTTAAATAAAATATTCCAAGTCTTGCTGCTTTGCTTAACACTGCAGTTTTATCAGCACAAGTTGCCATTCTCTCAAGACTGACAGTCTAATTAATAGATTTGTCAGTCACACATTAAAGGCAATACCCAAGAGGGAACAGTAGTCCATATTAAGATGGGGCCTTGTCAGACTGTTAAGATTACTTTCTTGTACTAGTTAATGCATAGACTGGTGTTGCTATAAACCTTTCTCCAAAAAAAATAGGATCCCTGACATTTTGATTTTTAAAAATTGAAATAGCTGTTATTAGCCTTTTCTCACAGTGATTTAATGAACTTGTGTGTCATGCCTGTTGGTATCTTGAAGTGTGCTTTGAATACTGTTTCCAGTACTACTTGGATTTTGTTTGACTTTCATTAAGTGGTCTTAAACGATCCTAGAGGTGGGACCGATTTAATGTTTTGCAAGTCATAAACAAGTCTTAAGTCCTTGCACTCAAGTCCCCAGTCAAGACAGGCAAGTTTCAAGTCAAGTTTTAAGTCCTAGACTTTGAGTTTAGAGTCTTGATTATGTCATAATGCGCTTGTCACCAAATTCAATGTCATTTTAACATCAGAGTAATGATACATTAACTTGACAAAAGTCATGAATTTTATTTTTGAATTTGTACTTATTTGTTAAATTTAAAGTAAAGTTAAAGTTAAAGTAAAGTTTGTCGGGGTCATTGTGTCAACATTTGTAATTTTCAAGCTGCACGCTTACAGCAGGGTTATTGTTTTTTGACTACTGCTTAGTTTTTGTATGCAATTGGAATGATCTTTGTTATCCTTTTATCCAACTGTCGTTATTTAACATTAGTTCTTCATGGTTCTCTCCTGCAACTTGATTGGATGCTGTGGGATTGCTTCAAGCAATGTGGATCTGGGGAATTAAGTGTCAACTTGCTGGGAATGAATACAGTAAATGTTGATTAAGGACATGAAGGGGGATTAATTGATTTGTGGCACACTTTTTAATTATCATAGTTTTTCATCTTTGGGCTTGGTGGAAGGTATTTTCAAGTCAAAAGGGTCAAGTCCAAGTGAAGTCACCAGTCATTGATAAAGTCCAGTTGCAAGTCTTTTTTTGATTTTTTTAAGTCAACTCGAAAGTCATCAAATTTGTGACTCAAGTATGACTTCAAGTATGACTCGAGTCCAGCTCATGTGACTCGAGTCCAGACCTCTGTGCAGTATTATATCCAAATTCCAGTGTGCATGCTCTATCTGTACACCAAGCATACAGCTGGATGGAGACTTCTAGCAAGCCCTACATCAGCTTATCAGTTTTTAAGTCAGCTTCATTCTGTATGTGATTAGCAAAATGCTGTTTGTCCTTTTTCAGTATAACCAGTGGTGGACAACACACATTATTTGCCTGCCCAGGTCAGGAGAGTTTCCTAGATGAGTTTATGAGCCTGTGTTGACTAAAACCTGAAGAACACATTATGTAAAAGAGGAGGCATTCTTCTGCACCAGCCTGTTGACCCTGGTTCAGCCGTGGTGGTCGTGTGAAGTATTGTTGACAGAGATGTTAATGAAATCCCACAGTGTTAGTCCTGGGAACCATCCAACACCTTTAACCCTGGTATTAATGGCTTTAGAACCAGACATTGGTGTAAAAATAATTTAGTTAAAGAATTTTGGATATTTGAACCACTTCATTTTACGTCCCTGACACTCTGCCAATGTTCAGGACTGCATGGAAGATCAGATATATGTTGTCCATCTAATAAAGTTACTAGTTACTGTTTATCCAAGTGTTCCTGCTGTTCTTGCACGTTACAAGAGGGGGATGTATTACAAAAAAGTTTTGCTCTGTACTTTGTAAATAATTTGTGAAAGGCTTGCATTATTGTCAGGTTTTTAAGAACCTTTATTGATAATGTAAGTGCTGTTGGTTAATGTTAAGTTGAAGAACTGAACATTAAGATTTGAAATCAACAGAAAACACTTAAAAATAAGGCTTAAACTTCAAAAGTTATATTAAAGCAGCTACAAAGAGTTTCTTACTGGTTATAAAACATTGTCAATATAATTCTGATGCCTCTACATAACCTAAGCAAACAAGGGAATCAGCGAGAAGATTGGCAATTTCTGTATAGTTAGTCTTAATGTCTGTTGCCAGGTCCAATTCCCTGCAAAATCAGACAAAACTATTTACAGCACGCAGACTGAAAGAGCCTATGTTCACAATTTCACAGGCATAGTTGGGCAGTGAGTACTATGTTAGCCAGTTAAAAGGAAGCTGGATATTTTTCTCTTGAAAATTTTATTTGGCTGTGGCTCAGGAGATAGAGCAGATTGTCCACCAATTGGAACATTGGTGGTTCAATCCCTGGCTCCTCCAGTCTACCTGTCGAAGTATCGTCAGGCAAAATACTGATTACCAGATTGCACCTAATGGCTGTGCCACTGGTGTGTGAGTGTGCGTGATAGTTTAAATTGAGTAGTAGGTGGCACCTTGTGTGATAGCCTCGGCCACCAGTGTATGAATGTATGTGTGGGGTGAAAAAAACATAATAACTTTATATAGACATGTGGTGTAAAAGCGCTTGAGTAGCCGGAAGACTAAAAGGTGCTACTCAAGTGCCAAGTGTCAATTATTTTTGAAATTATATTTACGAAATGAAATTATATTCTGTCAAGAAAATAAGAGCGTTTTTAACCAAACAACAAAAAGAAGCCTTAAAGCCACACAAGACAAGGCTGAAAACACAAGTCAACTTTAGTTGGTCATTCAGCAGATCAAGATAATTGTGAGATTTAAATGGATTTTAATTGGATCCTGAATTTGCCCTCTTCCTCCGTGGTTTTACATCAGCATATGAATTTACGTTGGTAAACTTATGAATCTTTCAAAAATAGATGCATAACCTTGTTGCTATGCATCTTGCATACCTTTTTGTTTTAACTGTTACAAATAAGTTGTGTCTTTCTTTAACATCAAGATCTTTACGGCATGAGGTGATTGTTTTGATAAATGCACTATGTGTGTTTATGTCCGCAGGGGCTGCCATCACCAAAACACATTATTAGTACTTGCTTAAAGGAGAGAATAAGAGGCAGAGCAGTGGATAATTGAGAGAGAAATGAAGGATAGCCAAGAGAAACTTAATAATGATGAAGTAAATCCAGTTGTGTACCAAGTGTCTCAATGAAAACTCTGTGAATATAAAGAGATCATCAGGTCTCTTCAAATCAAATAAAACTCCATGTTAAATCGAGAAGAGATATCATTTAACTGAGTTTCATGCAAGATATTAAACGGAAAGAGGAGCAGTTGTGATTTTTTTGCCACATCTTTGATCTCGGTAGGTGAAATATGTTATTGGAATGCAATATAAAACAGGAGTTTTCTTGGTTTGTCATAAGGAGTCGATATCTGAGATTGAACTAGTTTTACTATGATGCTGAAATAAGCAGAATTGGTACCAATTTTTATTGTTGTGACTGGGAATGTTAAAGTTTAGCTGTGTTCTGTACTTTTATTACGATGCTGCAATAAGTGTATTTGAAAGCTATTTCTAAAGACGTATTTTGCTTTGTTTCCTTTAGTATTAAATTGAAAAAATAAATGCTGCACTAAGTGGAATTGTGATAAGAGCCATATAAAATATTTCTAGTGTTCTAGAAATAGTGTGTTTAAAACAGGAACTGTTTGGATGCAGACATTTTTTTGTGTTGCATTGCAAAGCTAATAAATCAAGCAAATATACTGGATTGATTTTAATAACTTTAAAGTACTTGAAGTGTGCATTGTGCAGCTGTATCATCCGGGTAAATACTGGATCAGGACTCTATATCGGTAGATACTTCATACCAAATGACTCGGATCAGGGGGCAAAAAATCTTCATCTGGACATGCCTAAAATAAACATTTCCTACAATGTGTCATCAATAATTTTGATGTGAATTCTTTCATTTGCCTTCACAAGTATAATCTCAGAGATGGTGAACAGTTGCAAGTTGAAAGACAAGTGAATTGTCTCTATAATTTTTTTAAAGGATAGGCTAGAATTCATTTTGTTTGTCTGCAGTAATGATTACGAAAGAGGAAAGTTAAACATTACTTTGCCCGACTAAACATTTACAAGGTGACTAGGCACCCTCGCGTTAGAGATTTACACAGACTCTATGACTCGACATTGCGAGGTCTTATCCGCTGGTCGTGAATGACCTACAGATGTATTTGTAATGTTGAACTGTGTTGTCCTGATGTGGTTTAATTGTGATTTAGGCTGCACTGTGTTTTGGGAGATAATATGTGTGTAATCATGACTGAGCTACGAGGCCCCGAGGCACACAGGCCTTCAGGCTTTTGACTCCATGACAATAGCGAAAATGAACCGAGACCGGATTACACCAGTCCTGCATTCCTCTCCAAACCTGTTCGACACACACACTAATCCCGCGCACACAGACAGACAAATCACTGAAGCAAGCAAATACATGTCTTCCACACACTTTCTGCCAGTGCAAAGAGAAAACTTACCAGCTGCATGTGCATACATGAGGAATCAAAAAATTCATTAGTAGAAAATCCTAGAATCATTTTAATAAAAACAGGGCAAGTCACTGAAAAGTATCACAATGAGTTTCCCTGTGGTTTACGGGCACTGCTATGGCACAGTTGTGCGCCTCCTGAGCCAATCTGCAAAAACAGTATTATCATATAAGGAATTTTTAATTGATTGGCCTTCAAGCCAGATCCAGTTAGCATCCTTTGTTTATTGTAATCCGTAGCACTGTGGGAACGCCACCCGTCAAAACCTGCCTTCCATGAACAGCTTTGAACGTCTTTCTACTGCACAGCTTGGTGAGTGATTAAACCACAGAGCAGCATAAACGAGTAACGTACAGCCTGCAGTTTTTATTTCAATGAAGCCCCTCACTGACAGAGTGCGTCACTGAGCAGAGGAGGCATAGACACTGTGGGTTTAAAAAAGAAAAGTTGCCTTGCTTTTATTTCAGTGACATTTTGAAGGTGCACTTTGCCTCTGCCATTTGTCCAAATCTTGTTGAATCCTTCAGATCACTTCGGCACAATTATTTTCTTTTTGCTCCTAATGAATGATTAAGCTCCAAAAGTATAAAATCAACTTGTGGCGGCAGATGTTTTGATTGTGGCTGGCCGCCACCAATAAATGGATGGTTGGGAAACCCTATGTTGGAATAACTGATGAAGCAAGCTGACTTTACAGCACCACGAAAACAACATAGTACACAATATTCATGCAGATGTCCTGTTCATATCTCTTGGTTCTCCAATTTTTTGTTTTGTTTTGGAGAAAGGGCATTGACAAGGTTGCTGCTAACTGCTTGTTCACCATTGCTGTTAAAGTTTCATACAGTGAATCTTGTGAAACATCTTTGCATGTGTCTGCATGTGAGATACCATCAGAATGTAGACTGGCACACATTGTAAGGTGTCTCAGTTTGAACTTGACGTGAGTCTTTGAGCTGGGTTTTGGTGGCGATGCAGGCAGAATGTTGATGTTGTCACAGCATCAAGTGTCTCGTCAGGACTTGTCAGAACAGGTGTCTCAAACTTAACACAGCTTCCTCTAGTTCATGCTCTCTCAGTCGTTTCAACCCCTGGTTCCTGGCAGGATTTAACATTTGTATGATGTTTCTGTCTCTTCTTTGTGTCTTTCATTTTCTCCTTACATTTTGTCCCTGCTATTCAAGACTTGTCACCTCTAAGGCAGTTGAAGCAGGTTATGAGGACTCTTGCACTGGATTTTGTTTGAATAGAGGCTATGAAAAGGTCCACAGTGTCGACCTTATACTTCCTTTTTTGTTTGTTCTTTTTCCATCTCCTTCAATTTCATGACGCCGTCGCACAGAGGCGTGACTTACTTCAGACTGCGTGAGATTCCCTAAAATTATAGGTACATTTACACTGATTGAAACATTATATATACAGCATATGTCATGAGTGACACTGGCACCATTTATCAGACACAAATATTATAAAAAGGCTGTAATGACTTTCAGTTAGTGGCACAGGGCAAACTCAGTTAAAATGTCTGTGTTTTCCATGACGTTTCAGCTAGCCTCTAATCTTCACTCCTTTGCAAAACTTTAAACAAACACATGCACACGCGTGCACGCGCGCGCACACACACACACACACACACATACTGCATTCCACCTCAGGGTTAAAAAACAGTGTTTTTCCTCTTATCTTGAACACTAATTCGTACCTCAACTGTCAGTGCATTGTGTTTGAGGAGATAAAGCTGTAGATAGAAGAGTTTGTGAATGCCAAAACATTGAAACCACAGTGATTCAATCGTCTTGCAGTGTTAAGGGTGACAGTTGATAACCAATTGTCTCCCACTTTGAAGTCTTGACAGAGCACAATATATGTTCATGTAGAGCTTGGCTGTAAATCAACACTATACCAATGCTGTCATGTTGGTATGTTCATTACAGACTTTTCTGTGTGCTTGTAAGGGCTTTTTCCCCAGGTCTGCCCATTACATTATACATATTAGCTATAAAAGATGATGATACTAATTCCCCTAAAGTTACATATACCAATACATTGCTTCAGTCGATACCCATAATGTGAGTGGAGTCGTGTGAAGTATACTTTGGTCGTTTTGATGGCATGTCTGCATGCCTTCACCACAACACAGACTGTATGGCTTGTAGTTGCTGCTGGGGGAGTGTGAGCTCCGCGCTGAGGGCAGTTGTGTGAGTCTGCCTGTTGCCACATTCAAAATAACAGGGCTAACTGTTGCATTACTCAGCTAATGTTAACTTACGGTTCTTTACAGGTTTAACAACAGAGTCAAGCTGTTCCTGTGTTGGTGTGAGTTTGTTGCAACAGTTTTCTAGTTCAGCGTTTAACGTTAGCACTGCTGTGGTCTGAGCTTGTGCTAACTGGGCAGATGTAGAACTGAGTTTTTGCTGCAGGAGAGCAGCTTTAGAGTTGACAGCAACAGGAAGTTTGTCCGTCCTGGACGGAGTCGGGGCGGTTTGGGATCAGACCCCCTGCACTAAAAGAATTGACCTTCTATCCAGCAGACATTTTGACATGTCATAGCAGGAAATGAACTGAACATTAATGATAGATGCTTTTCACGGGTGTGAGGCACTGGTATTATCCATGCTGGATCACTGGAATATCTTCAATATCTGTCAGTTTCACCTGTGCTTTTCCTAGTATGACAAGTCTAGGTTTCTGCTGGGGTTTGACTGGAGATGCTCTGATACAACTTGCTACCGGGTTATTTTGGTCAGTACCTTAAAAGTATCAGGTACCAATACAAAGTATTTGTAAAATGCAAGCCAGTAAACTGGTTGATAACAAAATGTCACATCAAATCATATAATCACATGTATTTACAATTGAGTATGTAATTCAATAAAAAGTTCCTCACATCTGATGTTGGAAGTGGTTTAATGAAAGCAACTCGGGATAAATCAAGTTAATGTGCTGTTCAAACTAAACATATTTAGAAAAACATAAGCGCAATCATAATGTGTAAACACAGTAAGTATTTGTACATCCAGTCTTATCCCCTATCAGCTCTTCAAACTGATTGCGTACAAACCTCTTCACAGGAGTAGAGTGACTTCACTGATCACAGAGCTGTTGTAATTTAACTGATTGACACTTACAAAACTGAACCATTCTAGGAAATGCATACACTTGGACCAATGCAACAATGTGACTTCTTCAGTCGGATTAAATAGATAATCCTGCATGTTAATCACACTCAGTGAGCCAAGATGACTCATCCGAGCTGCATAGCACATTATTCTTCAGCTCCACCATGCATATGTATGTTTCGGTTGACCGTGTTAATCTCTGCCGCCCCTCTGCTGATTTGATGGGTGGATGACAAGGTTTTTACGAAGGCTTCACCATGCTGTCACTTTTGATCTGCTGCTCAGCTTAATGGCTGCAGAACTGATTTTCTCACCAAAACCCTTCCAGACTTAATATTTTAAATGTGTGCAGCAGATGGTGATTTTGACATGGCTAGTGCTCAGAAGCCTGCCCATATTGGGAACCATTCAGAGGGCAATATCAAGCAGTATGCAGCCATAAACCATATTTAGCTGTATGTCCATCATCTGTTTTGTCGATGAGATAATGGTTGACGGTGTGGAACACGTCAGTGGTCACAGTAAGACAAATCTGAGGGAAAAGGGTAACCTCAAGTGAATAACTATAGAGTACCCTGCAGGATAATAGTTGCACTATCCGGGACTATCCGAGGAAACGAACTCTGGTCCATTTAAAGTGGACAAAACAGCTTGTGTGAATGCAACGTTACTCAAACTTGACTTCATAGATCATGTATTATTTCTCACTGATACCCTACCCAAGCAGTCCCACGCAATGTTTTTATGAAGGGAACGATGCAGGGTGACACTGCGAACTGCCTGATGAATGAGATACCTGTCAGTCCATGTAACATGGTTTTTACACCTCCTAATTTGTTTGTTGTACACTCTGTCAGTCAAGTCAGGTCAATTCTTATTTGTATGTTCCACTATTACAAACAACATATTTGGGGAAAAAAACACCTTCAAAGAGGATAAAATGGAAGAAACCTCCAGAACATCAACTTAGGAGGGTTCTGGACGGACAGATCTGCAATAGATGTCAAAGAGTTATCATGTTACATAATGGTGATATAAATATTGAGACCAAAATAATCAACATAATGATTTTTACCCTAACCTAGCAGCCCAAACATAGAATATAACCATGTGTGAAGAAATGGATCTAGAATGTTCCAGGTTTCACCAAACAGCTAAAACCTGAGCCACACAAACTCCTCTCCACTATGGAATTGTGCTTCCCCTTAGAGATTTAAATCATCACAATGACACCCATCAGTCTACAGTTATTTATTTATTTTTTGTTATTTGTTTGTCATGTTTTGTTATGTTTTTGTTAGTCAGTGTGCTGTGAAGTGAACTTCTGGGGATGTTTTGGTCCCCAGGTTTTGCTGCGGAGTGTGTGCTCATGACTTTTACGCTACTCTTTGGTACCAGAAGCTCTGTACATGCAGGTAACAGCACAGAGGGAGAGAAAGACTGCACCATAAGGTTAAGTAGTGAATTTACAGCTTGCAGCAGGTTGATACGATACAGTTTCTGGTTTATGTTGAATATCTAGTGTCGGAACATCTAGCGTGGCACATTTGCAATCTGTCGTTAATGCCGTTTACTGCATTTCATTTCAACGCCACTGTCACACTAAATATCCCGCTGAGCCCATTCAAACTTAAAAACTTTATATGGAAAAAATGAGATCTTGAACAGCCAATTGAACTGCCAAATCTGTTTTTACTGACATAATTCTGAGTTGGGTACAGCCCTAGGCCAACTATAAACCTGTGAAGAGGACAGGCTACACAAACTCACAAGAAGCAAAACAATGTGAACACACAATAGACTAGAGCTAAAAAGAAAAAACAGACTTAACTGCAGGTGTGAAAGCAACCCAAGAGCCCTTGTGACCCCGACAGTTAAACTTAGAAACATCCATGTTGCATTACGTTCTCGATCAGTCCAAGCAGAGATGAGATGGTGTGCTGCGGGTGTGTTTTGTGTATATAAGTGTTCTTTTACACACTAGGATACTGTAGGCAGAGCCAGGCTAAGACCAGCCCACCTCTTGCTGAACAGAGACTCTATTGTGGTGTGTGGGGGGGGGGGGGTTGTACCTGACAGAACCCCACTGATCCCCCCCCTCAATCCTTTTTATGGCTGTATAACGCAGAGACAAAATGAGAGCAAAGGAATTTGCTCCTTTGAGATGGTATTGTTTCATCATTGTCTCCTCTCTCATCACGATTTAGGCAAATTGTCAGCGCATTAAACCTGCTTTAGTCTAACCGCTGAACGCTGCGACCTGTTGGAAGATTTCTTTTGATATTCCCCCGCAAGCGATGCCTTTGATGCTCTTGAGCGCATGTGTCCCGTTAGGATCATTTGTGTAAGCTTACTGTACGTACTGTATCTGCACAGTTACCCCTCTGGTAAATATGGGATCTGTAGGTTAATGACGTCTTTTGAATCTTTGAAGTGCACGCATTCAAGTGCGAATTATTTGAACCTCTGTGTTACTTCAAACCGAAGTAGGACTGTCATGCGTGTGAAGTGCAGCGGTGATAAATGACATAGAGTAAATCTATGATGCATGTTGTTGACTTTGATAATCCCCAACACGCTCCAAAGTCTACTACACTGTTAGCTCTGTGACCTAGGAGGTGCACACATACCTCACATTAACCTTCCAACCTTCACATATGCAAACACACGCACGCATGTACACGCACACACACACACAGCAACGGAGCACAGTGTTTTCATTCCCCTGACCTGGACTGTCAATCAGAGGAGCTTGGCTGTGTGCTGTTACAGCAGAACCATCCAAGCTCCACAAATTCCACCCATGCCACCGACCCACGCACATAAATACGCACGCACGCGCGCGCACACACACACACACACACACACACACACACACACACACACACAGTATACATACACACACTCCCACTGTGTGTCAGATTTATTTCCATCTAGATAAGCAGGATATCCATCTCCAATAATGCAATTTCTGCTGCAGTCTGTAAAGCAACTGAAAATCAATAGCTGATGAAAAAGCACTTTACAACAATCCGCTCAGTCCGTCCCTCAAGCTGCAGAGTTACTGCGTCTTTGACTGCCCCGTCTCTGATTGAAGTTCTATCTAGGAATTTGTTTTACAGTCTGCTGGCTGGCTGTTTAAGTTAGGCTCTTCCTGAGCGATGGCCGGTGACAACAGCAGAGGATGCTCAAGTTCAGAGATCAGGGTCGTTGCGATTGCATGTTCTATCTCTAATCGTCTGGAGGACAGCGATGTTTGTACTCTTCCTGTTCCCAAACACATGGGTGGAAGGATATTTTCAACTTACAGTGACCTTGGAATAGCTTCTCTTTGTCTCACAGGCTTGAAACTGTCCTTCAATCAGTTCAGTCTCAGTTTAAGTAGCATTGCATTTTTTTAACCTTCTACTTCTCTGCTCCCAACTCAGCTCTTTTCAGTTCTGCAGTTTACACTCTATACTTAAATGCTGTACTTTAATCCCAAAGAGTGAAAAGAGTTTAAAAAAATACAGTACTGTTAAATAGAAGCTGGATAATAGGACGTGCAGAAGCAGCGCTCTAAATGAGCCTCTAGCAGATGAACAGCACTTCAAAGCAAAGATGATTCCAGCGTGGCATCCCTAATACTGGTATTAGAAATTAATAAAACTATTAATGTTAGAACTCAGATACGCTTACAGCGCTGTATGTGATTGAGGTCACATAATCTAACACTCCAACCTTACCTCTGCCTCCCACACTCCTCTCTCTCTCACTCTCTCCTCTGTCTTCACTATAATCATCCCTCACCTCCATCCCCTCATCTCTTCATGAAATGGAGCAGAAACCTCAAAGTGCAGAGAAGCAGGGTGGCCAGGGGTCCAACAGCGGCGTGATTCCATCATCACACATGAACAAAATGTCACTGGGTGGCCTTTTAATGACTCCCTCAGCCCCCTCCCCCAACCCCTATAAACCTGATGCTATTTTAGCAAATCAGTGTACGCTGTTTGTTCAGTGGCCAGTATTTGCAGAACAAACCAATTCAGATGACTGTTGCTCTTTGACCTTTCTAAATACCTTTCTGACATTAAGTGCATCTGCATCATAGGTAATAGTGAAGTCAATATTTGTGGGTTTTGGACTCAGTCAATTGAGCAATGTGATCTCCTTGTGTTGATGGGAATTAAAACAGGCATTTTCAATATTTTCTGACCTTTTATAGACAGAACAATAAAATGATTAATCAAGGAAATAATCTGCAGATTAATCTTGCAGTAATGATTTAATGACTGCTCTGCTAAAGTCACTCATCCATCAGAGTTTCGTCAAAATCAAACAATGCTGGGACTGAAAGATGCCCTGTGCCGCAGTCTCGTGAGCTAAAGTTCACAGCTTTCATGCTCCACTGCAGCCCGTGACCGACCCTGTGAAGTCAAAGTCAACAACCCTGCACTCTTAACCTTTCTGTTAACGTGTGCACCCACACTTGTGCAGGGTTTTTCCCATAGACTATAAAACTTATGGACGTAGCTACCATGGCATCACCCATTCGTTTGTGGACTCTTTTGAGGCCTTGTGTTTGGCTGTTAGGCAGTTGCCGTTTTGGTTTTGTTTGAGCCACAAGTGGCCATATTTTAGCGAGAGGGTGGAGCTGTGGAGGAGCAAGGGATAGATCTGACTGGGATGCCGAAGACACAATAGGCAGAAAGCCTAAAGCGCCTCACCCTTAATTATGCGTGACTTTAATCCCTAATAAAGAAAAAGTGGGTCAGTTATATAAAAATTCACCCTCTGCAAAGTTGTCATGAATGTTAAAATTAGCTAAAGACAAAAACTGTTTACTGTACCAGGCTGTAAACATGTTTATTTCTGCTGAAAAGTTGAGCATTTTAACATGGGGTCTAAGGCGATTGGCTAGCTTGCTTCCTCAAATGGCAATTTTACAGTAACTGCAGTTTTTAATACTTTCACATTGGCTTCATTTTTCAGCTCCATAGATAACTACTTGCATTTTTACTGCATAGACATTCAAGAGACAGCTGCCTCTATCAAATTTCATCCCAACTCCAGCTCTTGACAAAAGTCTTATGGGTGTCATAACGAGATTTTTTTTGTGTGTTGCACTTGGTAGATTTTTGTCATTTGTAACTGCTTTTGCAGCATTACACTGATGTGGTGGCACTATGGTGATCAGCACAGTGCACTGGGAAAGACACTTGCCAAAACTGCAAGAGGAAGACAACAACTGTCTCTTTCTGACCGAAGTAAAGCGGGGACCAGCTCAGTGCTCCACAGTGTTTCCACTGGTAGCATCTTTGCCACCACAACCAAAAATCTCAAAAGAAAACTACATTATTTTTTCTGCTGTTTGATGATAGCTTTGTATCGCCAGTTGGGAGTTTATAAATGCTGTTGCAAATGGCAGTCAATTGAAGCCAATTTAATATAGTGGCCAAAAGTGGAATTACGCCATTTGGGTCTCTCACATGATGCCATGGTGTCCAAAAAGACTTGGTCCTGTAGACTTACGTTGTGATAGAGACATTTGAAAATCTTTTTGTGTTTTTTTGAGTGTCACAACCCTGACAGTATTAGGATTTGATCCATTTGGTCTGGTAACAGGGCGCTAAATAAGTTAGTGCATTAGTTCATTACAGTACATGCGAACATGACTGCCACATATACTGATAAAAGCTACTAACTTGAAATAGAAAGTTCAAAATAAGATATATAAAAGGTATGGGCTGTCTGATGAAAGTGTCTTGTAAAAGACTGTGAGAGGGTATTATTTAAAATATAATTATTTTTTAATGGTTCAAAAACAGGAGCAGATCTGCATTTGTGTAAATGCATAAATAATAAAATAAAATTGTTTTAAAAGATATTCAGGAAATCAGCAGTCTCAAATATCTCTTGACTATGTCATGTCACATGCTACTTCAGTAGACAAACACAGACAATTGGAGATGAACATTTAACATCCAGGAATTCACATAATAGACACAAGTGACTACGCATGTAACGATTTGGACACAATATATAAACAATTGTAATTTTTTTTTAAATCGCATTTTTATTAGATCTCCTAAAATATTTTGCTCTTAAAACAGTGTTTCCTTGAGCCAGTTGAAGGCATGGTATGCATGCACGTGTGTGCACATGATCAGGATGGTACAGCTTCAGCCTTTTAGGCAGGAAAATAATGTAGTTAGAGTGGAGTATTGTATTTGAGTAAGCTAGTTCCCGATTTCATAGTGTCTCACCACATCACATGGGATTTAAATTCCTGAAATATGTGCTTTTCATAAATAACGTATCCACATTGCATCTGGTGTAGCTCCTGTGTGCCAACCTCTGGTCTTATATTCTACACGATGGTTTATACAGAGCAACAGCAGCCATTGGTGGTTGTAAGTGCTACCTATCAGCTCATACTGATTGGACTAATTGCCTCTCCCACAGTCTTTTCATCTTCTTTTTAAACCTTTAGAAACTGAAATGCCAATGTTGTGGTTCTTGTGATATTTTGCTCAGTTTGAAAATAATGAGGGCTTTTCTTTAAATGCACTGTGATTTGGATGCAGCTGAAAATAGTTCTGTGGAGAAGGTTTGTTGATTTTTTGATTTCAAAAAAAAAATCCCTGCGGCCTCTTGTAGGAGTATTATTACTTAAGGTTTTCGTTCTTATGTACAGCCAGTTGTGCATTGCCTGTCTGTGTATTTTCGAATTGAAGAGCAGTGAGCCGTGATACTAAATGATTCTTATCGTTTTTCATTCCAGACACCCGACTGTTCTTCCATCTGTTCCCACAGAGCTAATGTCACTACACCAGCACTCGGCTTACAGGCTTCATGGCACCCCACTAGGCAAATATACATTGTTATTTAAACATGCACACATACACTGAGGGCAAATATACATTCTGCTCCGTGGCAGGAGGAATGTTTCATGCTGACAGTTTGCAGGAAGACTGAATGACTGACAAGCAGCTGCACTTAGAGAAAGTTTCGGGACCTCTCTATATGCACACGGTTAAGCTCTCGTAATTTAATATAGGGCTGCAATATATGATTGTTTACAGGTAAGTCAGGTTATTTTTCTTTAACCAACGTGGGACTGAGACAGTTATTCGATTAATTGGTCAGTGACAGAAAATTGATCGGCAACTGTTCTGTTTTTATGCAGATTGTTAAACAAAAAGGCAAACGACTCTGTAGTTCCAGCTATTTAAAGGGATATTCCACCAATTTTATGCATCAGGTCCTGTTTACATGTGTTAGGAAGTCATACTGCATATGTTAAAAAATGTTGTTGAGTCTTTTGTATCTGCTGAGGGACCTGCACAAAATCTGAATTTCCTAAAGTGATGTCACATTTATGGTTGCTTGGACTCTTTTAAATTTGCCGCACCCTCCACTTGGAATAACTTACAGAAGGACTTAAAACTGTCTGAGCTGATCACTATGGGGGAATTTAAGTCACTTTTAAAAGGTCGAGAAAATAGCACTATTGGTCAGTGTGACTGCTACTCCAATGATAACTGAAATTTGATGATTGCACTTTTCGCATTTCAACTGGAGATTGTGCTCGCTCTTTATATTGTGTGATAATTGTGTTTGTTTGATAGTAGTATTTGTCTGTCTGTATTTATTGTTGAAACCTTATTTAAATCTCAATGAGTCTTTCACCTGGTTATATATATATATAGAGAGAGAGAGAGAGAAAGAGATAGATAGATGTTGTAACATTAGAATTTTTTAAAAGTTTGTTTGCAGTTTAAGCAAGTATTGCATATGAAAATTACTTAAAATGTCAATCCCTAGTAGAAAGAATTAAAATTGAGAGACTTACTAACCGGCTCCTCATCTCTGCTTGAGGCTAGCACCTCAAGGCTACATCAGCTGCTACTTAAACACCCAAAGCACAGAACAAACTGTCAGCAGTAGATTTTTGCATTGTGGCTAATGTAGGTGCCGTATTTTGACAAGGAAGAAGAATGTATTCAATAAAGAAAACTAATACCTCTGGTTCTGCTGCAGGGACTCTTGAATAGGGCTGCAGCTTACAATCGTATTCATTTTCTATTAATCTGCCTTTTCCCAATGAATCGGTTGTTTTGTCAATAAAATGTCAGAAAAATCTCGAAAAAATGCTCTGTGTAATTTCCCAGACCCAAAGGTGATGTCTTCAAATGGTATGTTTTATCCAACTAATAGTCCAAAATTCCAAAGCTGTTCAGTTTATCGTGTAAAATTCTCACATTAAAGAAGCATGAAATCAACAAATGTTTGGCTTTGGGCCTTAAAAAATTATTAAAACAATTATTATTAATTAATATTATCGAAACAATTATTCGATGATCGAAGTAGCTGCTGATTAATTTCCTTTGTATCAACAAATCTTTTCAGCTCTACTCCTGGGTACAACAGAGGCCTCATTAATGTTATCAGTAACACCTGACAAGTGAAAAATGTCGTGGTGAAAAAGGACTGTTGACTGAATACATGATCTTTGCAGCACTAATAAAATGTTCTTTTTCTCTTCCCTCTGGACTGTCATTCCTCCTGCCTCTGCTCATCCTGTCTTTGGCCGTGGCACCTTCAGTTCATTGTGTGAGTGGTGTATAGGAGGCGAGAGAGCGAGACTGGGAGATGTAAAATGGGAGATACTCAGTGTGGGAGGCCATACCACTGAGGTCACGCAGCCTACAACTTGCTGAACTGGCACATGCTTTTGTGAAGGACACAAATTATTGCCTTGAGAACCAAAAACCTGTCAGTTTTAATGGAACTGAGGCTTGTTTTAGTCATCTGGGTTGGCTTTTGGAAGGTGTCACAGGTGTCTGTAATTTAACACTGTAGCAGCCGAGCTGTGTTCATGGCCATGTGCCATATTGGTGTTTAAACTGCTGCTGTTTGGTTCTCAGATGTATTAGATATATTGTGCATTAACGGAGGGTGCAGTCAATAAGTCCCATATCACATTTGTGGGTTGCTGTGCTTTCTGAATACCACAAGAGGGTTGTGGGAGATGTGTGAAATTTCACAGTTAAGGTGCAAGGATCCATGGTCAAAGTAAAGATTTCACATTAATAACACTTCTGATTGGTTTTATAATGTGGACACTGCCTAAAAAAGAACAAATATGAATTACAGCAAATGCTGAATGACTTTAAAGGGATGCCTAGCCGATTTTCAGCCAGGTCTGTGTCACAGCGACATGGGGAGTGTGCACAAATGAACAGTGTTAAGGGGTGTCCCTGGCTGCCCGTGGAGCTCCCTAAAAAATGGCGTATTTTGCATCATCCACAAAATGACGTGATTTGTTTCATCCGGTGGATTTTGCTCACAGCATGAGCAGAGTTCCCTGCACTGACGACATGGGGGGCTCCATAACAATATTCATCTGCACACACTCCCAACTCCGTGGTGATACAGACCTCATTGAAAACCAGAAAAGTATATCTTTAAGTACAGTGAAAATTTGTTAAAGTGGTAACAGTTACAGTGATCAAACACTTATATGGATCAAAAAGCTGGGGACAGAATCTCTCCTATACAAGTGCTGTTTAAATAATTCACTTAAAGTTATCAAGTAGTCCTCCTGCATTGTTAAATTTGGTTCTTTTAATACTAGGGTTACACAATAATGTTGGCACATCATCTGTAATGGCAGATATTGGCTTTATAATGACACTTCGGAATCAGCCACATGCTGATTTCCACCAATGTCTTCATGTCTTATGTCTTCAACTGTCTCCATCACAATAAGAGTATGCATATTGTGATGTTAGTTCCATTACAGAGGAGACTTGAAAGTCACTCAAATTTGGTAGGGAAAAAAAGTAGATATAATGATATTGGTATCGGTTACCAGCCAAATTATTTACTATATATTGGCATATCGGAAATCGGCAAAAATCCAATATCATGCATCCCCTTTTCATACATGACAGTATTGTAAAAACGTAATATTTCTTTTTTTTTTTTTTTACTTTACTACATTAGGTGGACTTGCAAAGCAACATCATCATGTAGAAACCTACCTCAGGTCACGTGGGGGAAACGTTATTAGAAGGGCTTGGGAAAATAGAATTTTTAAGGAAAACAACCATAATTTGGATGTATTGTTTTGAATATAGAAAGAAGACTACAAGGGGACAGCACGAATAATTGTAAAAAACTCAAAGAAATAATAATAATAATGACCTGCCCCTAAATGAAACTATCCAAGATTGAAAAATTAGTTCTTCTTCCATTATGAACAATCCTGTTTAAAAAATCTATCTATAGAAAAATGTCCTATTATACACCACATTACTTATGGGTTGCAGACTAAGACCTGTCTTTCCCAAGGAACAATGGGAAGACCCAGTGATGCTGGGGTGTGCAATGCAAACAAATGAGGAATCATGATGGACCCCCACAAACCCTCCCAAAAAATCCCTGCAAATCCGCATGAATCCGAAGGCGCCTCACGTAAGGGTGAGACTTTGCATAAGCACTGAACTATAATGATATTGGTATCGGTTACCAGCCAAATTATTTACTATATATTGGCATATCGGAAATCGGCAAAAATCCAATATCATGCATCCCCTTTTCATACATGACAGTATTGTAAAAACTTAATATTTCTTTTTTTTTTTTTTTTACTTTACTCACTTGATACTTACCCTGCAGAAACCTGTCTTTCAGCTGACTACCTGATGCTGGTGTTGCATGCACAATAAAATCATGATGGGAAAAAGAAAGTCATGAAGAGGCGCATTAGGTGGACTTGCAAAGCAACATCATCATGTAGAAACCTACCTCAGGTCACGTGGGGGAAACGTTATTAGAATGGCTTGGGAAAATAGAATTTTTAAGAAAACAGAAGAATAATTGTAAGAATAATTGTAAAAACTAAAAGAAATAATAATAATAATGACCTGCCCCTAAATGAAACTATCCAAGATTGAAAAATTAGTTTTAGCTGTTAGCAAACTGACCTAATTTTGCTTGATAATGATCAGAGACTCATGGGAGCTTGAGTTGATTTAATCTAAAATGTCTCCATTCTTCCAGTTATGGAACAATCCCTTGTTTTCTATCTTTCCTGTGCAAGATTTGTTTGCGTCACAGATCACCCCATTTTGTGGACATTATGGGATCTGAATCCCAAATCAGTTGCTTTATTAACATCTCCTCAGCCCCCCCCCCCTTCCCGTCTTCTCGTCTTGACTTTCTCTGCCTCTTAACTTTTTGACTTTGTCAGCCTTCCCTTCTCTCCCCTCCTGTATCATGTCTAATTATCGAAGTCAGTGTGTGTCTACGGGGAGCTCCTCAATACCTCCTCATCAAAGCCTCTGTTTGTGTTTGCTTGTTTATCTCTGGCTGCTATTCTAGGCGCTCTCCTGGAGCCCTGATGAGACACAAGCCTCCACTCCCTATGGAGGCTCATACTGTAAGCTGTCACTGCACCTCAAGTCATTCAAAAACACTGCCAAAATGAGATTTTGTCTCTTTCTACCTCTGTTGCTCTTGAAGGGTATCTCTTGTCTCTCAATCACCATCTCTACATTTCATGTATATATATTCTTTCTGCTGATCCTTGATGATCTCTGTCTCGCCACCTCAGGTCTTGTGAGAGCTCCAGTGTAATGAAAGGCATGCTAGAGGTTGTTTCCCCATCAAAAAAATCCCCTACCCTTTTCTTCTTTCATCTTTCTGTTTTCCCCTTCATACGCACTACACCTACATTTTTATATTGTTTTATGTGGGGGCCCTTTCCCCCTGTGACCCCACCACCCATCCCACACCTTGAGGGTGCTGAAAGACTCCTTCAGGTGTTGGTAAGGAGAAGTTTCTCACTATGTTAACTATCACCTCTTAAGGCCCTGAAAGATCCACCATATTGGAGGAGCAACAATAGCATCAGCTCTATGGAATTGCCTTCCGGCGAGAAATGAGAAACCTCATTTGTAGAGTATGTGAGTGTCAGATGGGGGAAGGGGGTTTTTGGGAGAATGTGGATGACGTTTGAACGCTTTATTTGGCAGTTTGCACGTGAGATTCTTTTTCTAGAAGTGTGGGTTTGCAGTTGTAGGTAAGATAAGGTCATCATCTAAGTTTTGTCGTCCTGTCGTTGTCCATAAATTTGTTTGTGAGGTTTTTTGCATCTTGGAAAGCGTTTTGTGTGTGTGCATTGGTAAGCACATATTTTGCGCTTCAAAGCTCTTTGATGGCGATTAATGACAATGGCTGTGACAGTGCGGTATTTGTTACAGAAACAGGCTGCAATTTTGCTCAGATCTCCCTAATATGAGATCTCAGTTGCTGTGATGGCTGTATGTGTTTTTTAGGTGTAGGACAGATCGCTTTTCACACCACAAGGGATTGTCAGTGACTGGTAGATTACCGCTGCCATCACGTATAAAGCTCCAATTTCCAATGACAGTGTTTTCATTATAATTATTCTCATCATGTCTTTTTCTTTACGAAACCCACCCAGTGCTGAATTCCACGTAGGCCAAAAATAAGTGTTGTTTCTCTCCTGAGAAGTTGACTAAAGGCAGATTTAAGACTTGTGATGGCAGGAACTCACTAATGACTGAGTTGCTGAGAGCTGGTTGCTATGTATGACTCTAGTCTATGCTCTCTCATGTGTCTGAGTTTTGGGGAGCACAAATATTGTCCCATTTAGTGTCAGCTGCAGGGGAAAACAAATATTGCCTATGCTCATTTTCTTGGAGATGCCAGAGGCTGTGTCATGACAGAAACGAAATGCTTAATGGATGTGTGAGGGAGACGTTTTGGTGAGGGCTGGAATTGGATGGAAGATTGTGGGTCATGATTCACAATAGCATTCACTGCTGATGATACTTGTCCAATTTTTTTCAAACATTTTTTTTATTTTGTTTTTTTCCTGTCTCTGAGCTTGTTACTACTCTTGACTGCCTCTATGATGTAGCACTGGGGACTACTGCAGAAATGCTGTTTGATTCTCTACTTCACATGCAAAGACCCCCAAATGAACAGAGGAAAATGCTATATATGGGTTTCAAAGGGATATTTTGTTTTTTTGTTGTGGCGTTGTATGAGGTTCTTATCAATAATCAGTGTATTACCAACAATAGTTGTCTGTCGGCACTCCCCCAGTATGGAGAATCAGCAGGAGTGCCAACACGAAAGCTAAGCAATGTACTGCTGTGGACGGAGGCAGCAGCAAAACAGATTTTAGCCACCTGAAAAATGGCCCAAATAAAACAATCTTTTATAATTTTACAAAATATTTAGTATATTTTCAATGCTTTACCTTTCTGTCAGAACGCTCATTTGTTGCTGACCCCTCTAGAGCAGATTAGCTTCTGTGGCCAATTCCAGCCTGCTTCTCCAAACTGGGGATGTGGACACTCACATCTACTGTATGTTAAAAGTACCTCATACAACCTCAATTGCAGAGGATAAAGCTGAAATAATGGCCTGGGTGCATTCTCTCTAGCCAGTGAAAACAGCCATTTCTGGGAATAAATGGATCTGGCTCACTCATATTAGTTTAACCTCTGACCTCTAACCTTCAACCCTGTCCTGTTGTGTCACAGGTGTCAGGATGGATGAGACGGAGAAGTACAAACAGCGACTGGAGGCCATTGCCGTGAGTTCGCACACACGCGCACACACACACACACACACACACATACTTTTATCTGTGTGTAGACTGGGGCTGCAAAAAATATTTTTTATAGAGGTGTCAACTTATGCATTAACCACATCACGAAAGACTGCAGTTTTTGCATTCAGGGAGTTTTTGAGTTAGTTTAAATAGAAGAAGAAGAAAACTGCACTTTAAATGTAACTGTCTTTTTTTTCTTCATTTGTGGCCATTGTGGGTTCAGTGTTCAGTGTGAAGATAGTTTTCTTTCATTTTCCTAATTCAACAAGCAATTTATTACATTTTAGCAGCATACTGAAAGCAGCAGTAAGGCAAAACTGAGTACACTTTAATAACTGTTTATATATCACCAGTGACTTTTTTTTTATTGTGCAACCCTGGCGACTGATGTAGATGTGCAGTAAAGGGCAACCATTGTGAAAGGACATGTTTAGATGTAGTCTGAAAAATTGTTATGACAGTTTTTTTTGGGGGGGGGGGGGGGGGGGGGGGTTACTTTCTTGCTAGCTTATGATTAAAATAATCAAATTCAATGATTCCTTGCATTGAAACCTAAAGAAATGCACAATTCCATTTTTCAGCCAGAAAATATAGTACCAAAGTGGCAGAGTAATGGTTCACCAGTGGCATAATGTTGGCAGGTTGCTCAGCCTTTAACAGTTTTTGGTTTTACTTTTTTTGCCAGCTGCTCAGAATGCAAAAGAAACATGAGCTTTCAATGGAGATTGATTAAAATAAAATTAATTTCATGGAGCATAGGCTTTTGTCTTTTACGCGTCCTTTCTTACATATTTGAACCGCTGATAATGCAGCAGAAAACAGACATAGCAATCTGTTAGAAGTGGACAAGAACTCTATAGCATTCTGTTAAAACTTTTAAGATTATAACCTTTTTTTAATGGCATTGGACGACTACATATTCAACATAGAACCATTTCTACAGGATCTTCTGCACATTGTCTCGGTACAGTCGTTTAAAAAGTGACCTTGCATCACATACATCACACTGTTATAGGCATGTTAAAAAGTGAGGTTTCTACTAGTCTACTTCAGATTCATCTACAGCATATAGAGAAAGAGTGGATAAAGAGACTAAGCTCTCTGAGCTGTCCGTAACTCCTAAATAATTTATTGAGTGTGCAATGTGGTTAGCCAGGGTGTCCCTGGTCCCACGAAAACAACACAGGGTTGCCATGGGGACAGCTGCTCTGAGCATTATGGGATATAGAGTATACCTGATGTCTATGGTGACAGTGTCCTTGTGACAGATGGTTGACCAGGTGTCCCCGTTTTACTCCTTCCCAGTGATGTTTTATTCACTGCCGTCTCTTTCTTTTCTTTGTTTCTCTTCATTAATTTACATCAGCTTGTTTATACGTCTGACTGCAGATCTGAGTTTCTCCATCTTTCTCTTAATTTGAATATAAACTCCTCTCGCTCTCGCTCCCTCTCTGCCTAAACTATCAATATGTCTGCATTCATTCACTTCCTTGCAAATTTCTCTCCCACACCCCTTCTCTTCCTCCATCAGGAGAAGCGTCGGCTGCAGGAGGAGCAGGACAGGGCCAGGAGAGACATGGAGGATGAGAGGCTCAGACTACAGCAGCTCAAGGTCTGACACACATACACAGGATGATCTAACCCGTCTCATCCGTTCACACACTCATGCAGCCTTAATTTCACTCAGCTCAAATCCTCTGCAGACCCATTCCAGCTTGTTAGCAAGTAGAACGCCTCCAAATGTATTTTCCTTTCATGCATACTCTCTTACTCAAATGAACTGCACAACCTTTCACACTTCCTGGTCTCCTGTAAGGTTAGATGCAAGCCTTCCTTTGCTGAAATCAGTTTTTATGTGACTGTTTACACACTCTGCAAGTCACAGAGCTGCTCTATTGTTTTCAAATCATTTCCAGACTGGCGTTCCCACTTCCTACTCCACTGTGCTACGCTGGCCCGGGGCACATTCCTCAAATTGTGTGAAATTTGTGCAGTGTGCATTTGTGTGCAGGCAGGTGTGTATGTGTGTGACGGTGCAGTCATGCAAGAGGATATTTTGCTCACCATATTTGTGTGTGCACGTGGGTGCACAGTGCTCCAAACATGACTAGCATCAATATAATTAAGTCAAGAGAGGCTTCAGAGATTCATTTAAAAATGATTATGCTGATACTTTCTCTCTCACAGGAGGTGATATCATCGCTTTTAGTACATTCATTAGCTTTGACATTGAGTCTAACCCCAGGGTAGATGTAAGGATGTGATAGGAGGGAGCGGTGGCTTATACACAGCTCCTGACCTGCAGGAAAGTTTAGAGAGGGCCGTGTCCAGTCAGCCAAAGTCACAGGGAGGGGAACAGAGCAGGGCTTGTTCTGGGCTGCGGGAGAAAACACAGAGATGGTTTTGTGACGCTTATAGTTAAGTAGGTAGCTACTGGCTAACGGTTGCCACATTTTGCAAACATGGGGCCATAGGCTGCAGGGGAGTTTGGGTTTTCAGATGCCTTCACCTCAATAGTAAGAGAGAAGCTTACAAACATCACCTTACTTTGCACAATAAGATAAATTATAGAATCAGTGAGTACTTTATACTGGATTTTAATGCAAATAGCCCCATTATTATGGTAGAAATGATCATTCTGGCTCTTTTATAGATTAGATTTAGCACAGTAAAAGTTCCCTGCAGACAGACTGTTTATTTCCACTTGTCAGGGTCAGCTGCAGATCAGCATGCCTAGAGTTGGCGAGAGTTTATTGTCTGGCTCAAGAGCACTTTAGTGGCACAGATGCTTGCTGAAACAAGCCCTTAGACCAAGGTCAACAGTTTGCAACACGGCTGTCATACTTACTAATTCACCCTATAGTTCCTGTTATTAGTCCTGACAGACACAGTTTAAGGGTTTAAGTTAATAATTTCTCCTTCTTGATAGTTTCCAGGTTATAGCTATCTCAAGCAAGTGTTTAATGTCTACATTGTGCATTAGTTTAAACAGTTTCCCTTCATTTTTGACAAATAATTTGTGTAAAAATAATTTTATTTGTCTGGAAAGAAGTTTTGCAAATCGTAATGGAAATACATTTACTGAGTATATAATGGCAGGCCTGGTTTGATAAACCTGACAAATGGCAGTGTAAACACTATCATCATAACATCATTTTCATGTCACTTTCATCACCAGGGTTCCCTTTCTGACTGTGCATTTCTGTTTCACCACATTTGTTTGTTCGTGTCTGGATGTAGCATGAAATATGTCCAGCATTTGTTAAAGACAAAAAACATTCCAACTTTTTCCATGTTATTTAACTTATTACTTACTTATTTTAGACCAGCTCATTAAAACAGCACAAAGTTTGTGCTATAAATATAATTTATAATATCCTGGAAAAAAAGTACTGTGAATGCTTTGAAGAGGTTTAATGTTATGATTTCGTTATTTTACCTATATATTCATGCATTAATGAGCACATCAAACTAAAGATAAACAACATATAACTCATATTCTTCATAAGGTAATTTTTTCACCTTTGTCAGTAAAAAAGTGACATTTATGGGGCTTGCACTAATAACTTCAGGTGAAATTAAGTTATTTTATTTTAAACTAACATAAAAGCTGTAGTAGTTTTGCAGTTTGAGACTGTCAGGTTTATGATGGAATCTCGTACAATGTTTGTTTTTGTGGGTTGTGTTAATCATTAGCCCTCTATAAGGCGGCAATTTAATGCCGATATGCCACCTCACTGTTCATCAGTCATGGAATTGGAAACCAGAGTTGTCTTGCCTTTTAACCGGCATCAGAGGCAGTAAAAGCACTGAAACGATTATTGTATAATCAGGACAGCCACCAGGATGGGATCATAGGTAACATGGGTGTGATGTTTTGATGATGTGTAATGTGTGTGACACAGGATTTTAAAGTAGCTGCTGGTCGTTAGTGGCTAACTCAGAGAAGAACAGCCATAAATGTCCGCACATTGGGAAAAAAATGAGGCCCAGGAGCTCCTTACACTTTAACGCTGAGGACAATATCAGCCACCATATAACAAAGAGGGTAAACGATTGTTAATGCCATGTTATGTCACTTTTATCGTTAAAAAGGCGCTGACACGTTATATATGTTAAACTAGAGGCTGATGCTGTTGCATTACATGTCACGCCTGGCATGCTATCTAAAACACACTCACCATTGTTTGGTTCTGTGTAAAATTGCAAACGCGACCCTATAGCCCAAACTCTTTAAAATGGGCTTTTTTCACATTTACAAACACACTCACAGAGCTTTTAATGAGTCTGTGTGTGATGTCAAGTAGGGGTCTAGAAAGAAAAGTTAAAAAACTAAAATCAGTGGAAATGGGGCATTATTTAAATGAGTATTAGACTCATAGGAATGCTGTGTTGTGTTTATAAAAACGCTGATGTTTAGAGAGCAGTCAGCTGTACAAACTACAGAGAATTGCTCTCCTGTTTGGTAAAACTTGAAAGTGCTTGTTTTGGTGCTCTGTTATGAGGGAATAGTAAGAAGCCTCAAGCATGTTTCATTCACTGGGTCATGCTTATTTACTGGAGTGGTGTAAAAATAAGATGGGAGGCCAAACTACAAACAAATGTTATAAATTCACATTCTCTCTGTTGGAGAGCTGAGATGAATACTGGTGACATGGGCTCACAGGTGTTTCTTTCTTTCACCTTTTTTGTCACCTGCACACCCTTAAATAACTACTTCACTTTAACCTCCCTATCTCAATTCTCACTCTGGCCATGTCATCGCTCTATACATCTTACTTCCTCTCTCTCTCTATACCTCTACCTTTCTATAAGGCTGCATCTGAAATCACTGCCTCTCCTATTTGCTATATCCTACATGTACATTAATCTTGTACATTAAGACATACATTTTTGAGTCATCATCATTTTGTATTTTAACTGAGAAGTGTAGTTTAGCATGACTGTAATTTTTGCAAGAAGCAATACATAGCATTTTGAGTTTTTTAGAAAAAATAAGATGTATCCCAATTCTACATGCTAAGGGACTTTTTATTATTTATGAGAGGGGAGGGGTTGGTACAGAACAGGGGAGGCACCTCAAATAATTAAGTACTGGGGATGGAATTATGTTTTTTGATTTGGCTTAGGGGAGGGATGTTCAACTTTAAATGGTTATGTTTTATATATTTTTAAAAATCTTTTAGAAATTAAAAAAAAACAAAACAACAACAGCACAAGTGGGTTTGAGAGGCATGCTTTCTCTAAAAATCTCCAAAATCACACCCTGTATCACAGCCAGAAACTGTAAAATATGTTTCTTGATGGCAGAGGGAGGGTCATGGATTTTTCCCCAGTCTTTCAGGAAGGCTCAAGGGAAAATATTTGTAGCTCTGGCGAGGGTCATGATAAGACAACAAGGTCACTCCCCACCCCGCTGTTCTGATTTAAAAAAAGAAAAAAAGTACAGTCCCTTATTCTAAGCAGTAATTGAATAAGCGTACATAGTGAGTTCATGCTGGAAAACATGATACATGATGATTAAAAGAAAAATTAGCAACCTGTTCAAGCTGAAAACATGTTGCTTTCCCCTTTAGTTAATTGACAGTGACTATTTTTTGATTGGCATAAAAAACATGTTGACTTGTTGCAGAATTACTGCAAAAGAAATGGCCTACTATAAAGATTACTATACATTCTATATATGTATATATTTATAGTTAGTATGAACTGTAAGACAGTGGTATAGTCATGGTGTGGGAATCATCTTTTTCATCCTATTGTGAGTACTTCTGAGGACACTAGTGCATATATTTTACACTTTTGACCATCATCTAAAATGGTAGAAGCTAAATATAGTGCACTAGGTAGAAAATCAAGAGTGATTACGGACACAGTCTTCCTCTGTTTCTCACCACAATGCCAGCGGCAGTTGGCTTCAGTTGAACATTCTGTTGCTAGGAGCAACCAGTCCTGGCACAGCTCTACAGCAGTTGGAGTTAAACTGAGATTTTTAGCTTCATCTACCACTCTGTGAAATATTGACAGGCATAATTTATATACTCTCAGCATACCTTGTTGCACAGATATCTGTAGGTACTCCATTTGTTATAGCTATTCTGTCACAGCTGTTTCAAGTGTAGGTAAATTTAGATGTTAAAAGAGTTTTTCTTTTCAGCTAAGTGCTAATCGGGCTAGCCACACCGTAAGTACTAAGACAGTTGTCTTGCTAATTCAAAATTTGAGTTTACTGTTAGTGTTTGGTATTTTATTTCTGTTGTGGATTTTTATTACATGGGTTATTTGAATACTTTGTTTTTCTGGCATGTCTTATTACAGATAATTTGACAGGAAGCCCATAACAGTTACATTTGTAAATCGTTTTAGCTAGCGTTAGTCATACCGTTTGTACTAAGCTAGTTGTCTGTTGCTAATTAAACAGTCTAGTTAATGTTAATTTACTGTTGATGGTTTGTGTTTTATTTATGTAGTGGATGTTTAATAAATAGGTAATATTAATACTTCTCAATTTTTGTTTTGTTTTATTTTTCTGGTATGTTTTATTACAGATAATTTGACAGCCTATAATAGATACTTTGGTAAATCCTGTTAGTCAGCGTTAGCCTAGTAGTTAACTGGATTCAGTCCTACAGTACCTGTGGTTGAACTCTCGATTTTTCCTGATTTTTAAGCAGAGTCTGACCTGTAAGTCAGGACACTTACATCATAAACTCCTATGAGCTAGACAGACATATCTGTATCTGTTTATATGTCAGCCAATGGGTACCCAGAAATTTTTACTAACTGACGGCAATGCTCAAGATTAGTTGCAGGTAATTTATTATTGGATTGTGTCAACATTATGTTAGTTTGTAAACCAGAGAGCATTGGCAAGTTATCTAATAACTGTAAAATACCATGCAGAGAGATATCTTGGTCACAGTTCTCTATAACCATATTTCATGAATCCTTAGTGGAAACTTTTGTTTATGTTAGAAACAAAAATCAAGCCAATCAGTACTGTTAATAGATTTTTTTTAGTGCTCAAAAATACAAATACTGGTGTAATTTGGTGTGATTTTACTGTGTTTATAAATGTTTTGTTTTTTTAGACCTTCACAACTGCTCTCAATGAAATCCTAAAGGGCACCTACACTAGGGCTGGGTGATCTAGCCTAATTGAATTTCATATCAAGATAATAAGGGTTTTTTAGAATTTTAGGATATCTGATGTAATACATGTGGTCATATATTAAAAATGCAAATAAAATAACATGTAACATGTTCCATTCAAAAAGCTTTGTTCCACTGTAGTAGTGGGCATTAAGAATAAAATCCGTTATCATTGTATATGCAGTTTTATGTATTTGTATTGATATTGATATTGATATTAAGTATAGTATGATTCCTGGAAAATCGACCGATTAAACAGTTTATGAATAAAATCCCTAACCAGGTCTGTTTGTGTTTGGCTTATCAAGAAAATTGAATACCACATCACAAAAGTCAATCACAGTGATAAAATAAATAAATAAATAATACAATATTGCCATTGAGCACTTCTGCCCATTGATTTGCAGTGTTGTTCACAGTGGCAAAATACAACTAAAGACATTGGAGGGATAGCTACTATGGTGAAAAAAAGATACTGTATAGCAAAGTCTGTGATGCTTGACAAATGTATAACATTTCGCAGCAAACTTAATATCGTGTTTTATTTAAAATTTGCTTGAATAACACATCATAATCATATTACTACAACAAAATATTGTTGACAGTTGACTCTTTCTCTGCCTGTCTCTCTTCCCTCCTCTTCCCCACCTCTTCTTTCTCACTCCAGAGGAAGTCTCTGAGAGACCAGTGGTTGATGGAAGGAGCTCCTTTGTCTCCAACCTCCCCAGACGTCCAGAGCCCTCGCTCCCCTCTTTGGGGCTCCCAGGCCCAGGAGATCGAAAAGCGCATTGACAAGTACTGCAACATTGTGTGAGGTTGTGTGTTTGTGTCTGTGTGTGTGACAGAGCAGGAGAGAAGTGACACATTTTTGTTGTAGTTGTATAGTTCAGACTTCATGTATAATTGATAGCTGCAGCATTCCCTTTTCTATTTTTGTTTTCTTGTAATTTCTGCTGTTGTTGTGCATTATGAATATGTTGGCAAAGTTGAGTTTTAATTCCTGCCAGTACTGAACTTGCAGGCAGAGAGCAAGATCCAGCCTGCACACTTACTGGCCAGACAGGACTAGAGTTATTGCAGTGGACAATGCTGTCAAGTCCCTGAAGACTATACTCCAAGATCCCAATCTTATTATTGCACAGGTCCACAGCTTTACCCCGCTTTACCCTCACAAAGACTCCTCAAACTGTATATGGCCTCTGGGGGAATTTAAACATAAAAATGTGCCTACTGTGGTGTTACTAAGATTGAGATCATAAAATAAGTTTATAATCATATTTAAGCATCAAATTAAAAATAAACTAAGAGTGCATTTTTGTATAGATTGAATGTGTTTGTTTTTGTGTGTGTTTGTCTGCATAACTCTGTGTCTGCCTCAGGTTGCAGTCAGAGAATCAGTGGTTGGCAGAGGAGGAAGAGAAGCAGAAGGAACAGATGGAGGGTGGCCAAACGGTGAGGAACTCACGCACACACACACACTAGTCCACACACTCCGTGGACACAAAGAGGCTCGGAATATGTGTCGAACAAGCTCGCTCCATCATCTTCCATTACGCAGAAAATTCCCCACAACTTCTGTCTGTGGCTTTTTGCCATTAATAATTCATTTTCTCTCTAAATGTACCTTTGATGTAGCACCTCTTGTTCAAAAGCAGGAACTTCATGAATGTAAGCAGCCCTGTTACATAAACAATTCAGCACTTGATCCACTCTGGAATTATTGTTTCACCTCAAGCCAAGCACAAGTTATGTTTACCTGAAGGTCTTTTTAGTAGAACAAAAGCGTCGTCCCTCCACTGCTGTCGACTCCAGGGTCTCTTTAGCTAGCTTTTTCAAAGTTCCATATTCATCTTAATCTTGGCTTTTGGAGTTGAGCTAAAATCAACCAGAGACATAAACACAGGATTTTATTTTTAATAGCTGTTACAGCCTGTGATGGAGGACACTTTGAATGTTTGACCTTATCCTCTATGTGAAAATACATCATTTTAACGGGCCTTGCCAGCAGAGCTTCGGTTTAGTGGGCAGACTGAGAGTGATCGACAGCTAATATCTGGCAACTCAAACAGATTTTTTTTTATTTTTTTACCACTTTGTTTGCCTAATGCTGTCTGATGAGAGTAGGGGTATGATGATGTGATCAGGCCCTTCAAAAAAGCTGTTTTCTAACTGTTAAAGCTACACACACATACACCATTGCTTTATAGCTGTACAGCTCTGATGTAGTTCTGATGTACTCAACTGCATGCCATACCAAGCTGTCAACTTTTCAAAGGTCACGTAGGACTTTCCAGCTCAATCACTCCCCCCACGACTAGGCAGAATGTCAAGGTCATTTAACAACTAAAAGCATTACTTTCACCCATCTGAGAGTCCACAGTGGACACAGTAAGGTCCAGTTGCCAGATTTAGGGGGATATATTGGCATAAATTGAATATAATAAGTATGTTTTTCTTTAGTGTAGAATCATGTGAAAATAAGAGTTGTGTTTTCATTACCTTAGAATGAGTCCTTTATATCTACATGGGGAGCGGGTCCTCGTCCACTGAGATTGCCATGTTACACCGTCATGTTTCTACCGTATCGCAGAACAGACAAAGCAAAGACTGAATCTAGATGGGGCCATTCAATTTGTCATGTCAGCTACCATTGTTATCCTACAATTTTGGCACACGGGAGAAGTTTCAGCTGTTTGCAATCTGCAACTTCACTGCCAGATTCCTCTAAATCCTACTTGTAAGACCTTCAACTAGTTTAGTTAAGTTGAGGGTTTCAGAAAATCCTTAAAAAGGCATTGAATTCATCGGTCTAAGAATAGGTTGTTAAGCCATCCGAAGAATGATTTTTTGGAATCTTTTTATTTTTCCCTTCTTATGTTGTAAAATCTCAGAAAAATGGATGACAACTTTCTACTAAAAACACTTAACCCAAAGTCTCATCACGCTGATCAAGATAGCGGAACCAAAAACTCTTATTTTATTTTTGGCCGGTTCACTTAGAGCAGTGATTTTTTGTCTTGTTATGGTTATTTTGCCCCTTTGATTGTTATTTGTTTCTCTTTGCAGTTCCTTTGAATCTCTTTGTAGTCTTTCTGTGCACATTTTAAATCCTTTTCTGGTCCGTATGTATCAGTTTGAGGGACATTTTGCAAATGAATCAAGATTTTGCAGTAATGCTGACGTGGGTATAGGTCAATGCATACAAGGCTCAGTGTATTTTATGCTTTAAACTTTGCAAACCCAGCATGATGGGAATCTGAGCAATGGAATACCACATGCAGAGTGAGAAACATAAAATTGCCAAGAAGACTTACCAACAAATGCTTGATGTTTACAGTTCTGTTTTACCCTCATGTCTATCGTTATCGGGTTTTTTTCCCTTTAAATTTGGTTTTTGTAAGGGTGGTCTTAAATTTCATCCTGAGTGGAATTGAAATGTCTCAGAAAGTCTTAAATCTCACTTGCCTTAAGCTGTAGAGACCTTGACAGTCTGTGCTTCTCTGTGCTGTATGATAGAAACTCATTTAGACGACATGAGGACAAATATTCTTTATTGTGTCTGTTTCCTCAAAGCTTGTGTGATGTTCCAGTATTTGTATTTTATTTGTTGTCTTTTTTATTATTCCCATCAAAATGCACTGAAGATTCAGGCAGCACAATGAAAAACAGTTTCACCATTTGACTCACAGTAAATGTAATTCCTCCACTGTCCCTCTTACTCATCAGGAGGCAGTGAATGTGGCAGAGGCTGGAGCAGGTATGTGGGATTAGATAAACCTTATGGTGCAGAAAAATGTTAAAAATACTGTGGACATTATAGAAAATTGCATTTCCATTTTTTTTTTTACCGGAGTAAGTGAGAAATCAATGCAAATTTCACACTGTATAAGAGTTAACATGAGTGTTTTCAAACAGTTTTACAAGCTCAGTATGTAAGTGCAGAGTTAAGCAGTGTTGTCATCCATCCGCCTGCCGCTGTATTCTGTCCAGTACGTATCGACTCCGTTACACTTTATCATGTTAGCCACTGCGGGCAGACACACTGCTTTTCTGGCTGCTACCACAGCTGCGCTACCAGCAACTCTTACTTAATTACATCAGTACATATTGATTAGATTTCATTTGTGTAGTGCTTTGACTCCTTCCCATTTTTCTCTCTTTGCATTGCAATGAAATGTACTTAATCTAAAGAAAAGGAGCACGGTCCTTAGGCTTTTGTTTCAGTTTACTAAATGTTTCATAATACTTAATGTAGTAATTCCAGATTGATGAATGGTTTCTATACTGCATGGCTGACTGAAAAACACTGCCATTTGCAATAAATCTTTTTTTTTCTTCCTCAGAAACGGTCCAAGATGCTGGTGTGCAGAACGGAGAAAACAATGCAACAGGATTGGGTGGGTGTAGAGTTGACTCGCGTGTCAAGTAATGTACACAGATATACCCCACAATGCTTTTAATAGAGCTCATGCGCAGAGTGCAAACCCCAATTATCCAGAAAACAAATCTTGTGCACATTAAATCACATCTATATTCTTTTTGATGTCAGAATCTCTCTCATCACTTTGAACCCGAAAACATCTCAGTTCCTCTCTATTCTTCCTCTTGTTCATACTTATGTAATCCCCATCTTACCCCGTCCCCTTAAAGACCATGAAATCCCCTATAGAATTGTCAGTATGCATCCTGTGTACTGATCTTAAGAAATTTGCATTATAAAGGAAGGAGTGGTGTGGACATACCTATACTTCACATAAAGTTCATACATGCTGCGATGAATATTTACACATGATGAAAAAGACTTTGCATATATATTTATGCTAATATATACTACTCAAGTGCATAACTTGCATTTTTAGAGGGCAGTGGGGACATGGACAGCTATTCAACCTGCTCAAGTGGACCAGAGAGTTCTGAAAGGGAAATTGACCCATCCATTTGTATTTAAATCATTCCAGGTCTATAAGTTAAGATTGTAAAATTAATATTTGCATCTAATGCATGCTGTTTATTCTATTTCCAGTTTATCTGCCTCTCACCTTGTCCCGTGTCTAGCTTTTTCATCAAACGGTGTCATCTCTTGTGACATAGCCCAATAATGCTACCCCTAACAGGACCAAACACCCAAACACCCTACATCTATCTGTTGTTTGATTTTTTATGTTGTAATCAATATCCACTTACACTAATTTTCAGTAAGAGAAGCCTGTGTTTATTATTAGACACTTCATGGCCTGTAGCTAAAACAGCGCTACCCTTTGATAAGTTTTTGCATTTTTTTTCACAGAAGAGCAAAGGTGAATGAGCTGCAATAAGATTCATAGACGGCTGAGCCTTTTGTTAACTGCATTACAATACATAAATCAGCTGTATGGAGCACTGACGTGAAGGTCTGCAAAGCAACCTCTAATTTAAATCAAGTCCATGTGTGTCTGCACCACCTACAATGAAAGCTAATAATCAGAGTTAATGACAGTCTGGCATTTGATTGCAAATTCACTCAACATCATTTAAATTCATGAACAGCAGTGACTTTTCTTATTAAAGGTGTGTAGGATTTAGGGAGATATATGGGCAGCAGTGGATTATAATATAATATCCATACTTTATTTATGTTGCACCACCATGTTTCTACTGTAGCCGAGAACAGACAAACCAAACACTGGCTCTAGATAGGGCCATTTATGTTTTCTCATTTGCACTGTTTTTTGATTTTTGTTTTTTAAACAAGAAACTGCTATATTTTGTCATTTTAATGGTTCAAATCACTGTGTGCGTTTGTTTTGGAGAGGACACCTCTCTGAATAATTCATCTACCGGTAAAAACTTTATGAATATCTGGATCAGAAAAAAGTATTTCACTGTCGGAAAGATCACTTTTTAATAAAAGTGGGCTGTCTATGCAGTAGAAAAACACAAATACTTTTGAAATTGACCATAGTTAACAGAGAAAGAGGGGTACTCAGGGTAAAAAAAAACCCACAACTTCCAGAATACACTGCTCTGCACCAGGCCCATAAAACCTCTGATGGATGACGCAATGCGTCCCCATCCGTGTGACCACTGGTGGCCAACTGGCAAAAATGATTTCGTGTTACAGTTAGACAGTAAACCAATTTGTGTTTTTGAAAATATTTGAGATGAGAAATATGCAACTCTGACAGAATCTCAGCATTGCTTAGTTTTAACGTTTGATCTCAGTTAGTCTCCATTTTTGCTGCACAGGAAGCAGTATGTTGCCCACTTCCTGTTAACAAACTGTCACTATTACATTGAAACACGGCACTAAAATTTGTTTTAAAAACATTTTAGGTGAGAAATAGGCATCACAGTAACACAACATTGATTTATACTTGATCAGCACTGCTTAGTTTTACCGTTCGATCAGATTTTGGTCCAAGTTTGAGAGAGAGGGAGAGATTTGTCTCTTGATCTGCTTCAAAACTCTTAGTGTCTGTGATGGTGGCATGGTTGGCGGGCAAATACGTAAATGTAGAAGTACAGCCTGTAGTATGAGAAACAGCCCAGAGAGCTAGCATCCCCAGCCTGATGACATGTTTTGCATCAATTTGCGTCATTCAGCGGAGTTTCGCCATGGGGGGAGGAGGGATCTTGGCAATGGTTAGAGACGGAGGCGAGTTTACCACAGTTACTACCCACAGTGTTTTGATACAAAGCTGGTGGAAAACCAGCAATGTGTCCCTTTAAGTTAGAAGAGACACACTTTAGCAGGTGCTGGGCTAGCCGCCCATCTGTGACAAGCTGAGCAATGAAGAAGACACACTGATTTGTAAAGAGAAACTGCGTTAATCAGTGTTTTAACCGGTAAAAAAACTTCCTGAACATTCAACACTTTTTAAATAGGAACATTTCGTTTGGTTGCAATCTGCAACAGCTAGATGCCACTAAATCTCCATAAAACTGACACACTGCTCCTTTAATGCAATTGTACAAATACCTCATTTCTGCACAGTGCATTTATTTGCTGTTTTCTCTTTTTTTATTCATCAGAAACAGCTGAAGACGAAGTGAGTACAAACCAAAGTGCACTAGTGGAAGAAGCTGCAGCTGTCCTAACTAATGGCGGAGACATAGACGCAAACACTGATCACAACAGCCCCTCCACCACCAACGGACCAGTTGTATCCTCTGAGGGTGTTATTAGCATGAAATTGGAGCCTGAGTTGAGCCTAGGAGTTCCCGAGGCAGAGCCTGGTCAGGTTCCTAATGTCAACATTAATGAGGATGAGGAGGAGGAAGAAGGGACTCTGGTGATGAGAGCAGAATGTGTGATCATCACAGATGAAGGTGATGATGTGCCTGAGGATCTTACACCCCAGGAAGATCAGCGGGAGACGGTGCAGTCAGAGGAAACCCCTGTGTCAAATTCAGAAGCTGGCCAAGAGGAAGGTGAGGCTGTGGAGAGGGTAGTAAAAGCAGAAGCATCTACAGAAACCTTTACACAACCAGAAGAAGAGAGTGAAGCTGCTGAACCCACTGCAGAGGCACAACCAGATGCTGGGGATGGAGACATGCAAGGTGATGTGAAGACAAACAGTGATAGAGAGACAGAAGCTGAAGGACAGGACATAGAATCGAAAGAACCAACCTCTGACCAGGTGCAGTCCCCAGCCAGTGCTCTAGAGGGCACTGCAGTGGCTTCAGTGCCAGTGTACTCTGAGGCACAACCCTCCACTCTCACCCCTGAGCTGGAGGCTGAGGGTGAAGCTGCAGCGTCACCAGAGCAAGCTGAGGCAGCTTTAAAATCCCAAGAGCCTGCCACTCTGCCTGGCCAGTTCCAGGAGGTACCCCTGGCTGATCCCCAGGAGAACCAGAGGACTGAGACAAGGCCAGGGGAGCAGGAACCCCTTCTGTCCCAAGCCAAAGCCCCCGACACCCAGGCAGAGCCAGCAGCAGCAGCAGCAGCAGCAGCCAGCACAGAGACACACAGTCCGACCAGGGCGAGCCCGGGAGAGGAGACTGAGGCACCCAAACACAAGACCTGCCAGTGCTGCTCTGTCATGTAAATGCCCTCTCTGTTCATCCCTGTTATTCCCCTTCTTTAGTCTGTCTCCCTGCTTGTCAGTTCATAACACACTCCTTCCCTTGTCTCCTTGTTTCATGCACCCATCATTTTTCAAATCAGTCCACTTCCTTTTCCTCCCCGACTCTCCGCTCTCTTTCCTTGTATTCATCTTGAAACTTCCTCATTCCACTCTTGATGCTCTGAGAGGAAGGGAGCTCTCTCCAGTGTGAGGACAGCGGGGATATGCACTGAACCCAAGTGCCTTGAAGAGCTCTCAACCCAGATCTCCAAGTTAAAGTCCTCTTTTCACACAACATGGACCAAAATATGAGGTGTTTTTTCGAATTGGATTTAATTTTCCTGGTAGGAAGATGAGCCAGTAGATCTACAGAAGATCTAAAAACTGACTTATTAGATGTAGTTAAGCAAGGAAACAGACTAAAGATGTATTATTTTAAACTGTTGTATCTATATGTATAATTCATTTGGTAATTTTCATAATCTAAATATGAGATTTAACGTCCAAAGATGTAGAGAGGTCCAGAAAGGGCATTCTTCTAATTTAATGAATTTAAAGCTGATTTATTTTATTGATTTATTAGAGATACTTGTAGCCCAAGTATAGAGCCTGAACATTTTATTCACTCTGTAATACAGGTTTTGACAGTACACAGACTAATAGTATGAGACGGTCTAATCTATAGACAATAGCGTGCACTGTGGAATATTTTGTTGGCCGTCATCAGTTTTTAAAGAGAAAGTATTTTAAAATACCTGAAAGTTTGAATTTAGTATTTTTTTACAAGATGTGCTTTTTGAAAGAGGGGCTCCACAGCTCCTGACATAGGTCCGTGCATGGATGTATAGAATGAATAGAGAAGCATGTTGAACTGAGAGCGTCTGAGATGTCAGCTTTGAAATGATTGATGAATGGTTAAATGATTAAACTGACATTTGTGATACATTGATAAATGTACTTGATGTTCATCCAGCATTCCTGTCCCTCAAACAGTGGATTTTCCCGTCAGTGGCATCATTACTTCATGCAAAAACAAACACACTTGATAATGTTTAACCAGATGTTTCATAATGTTATTTATTTCTTATTTCTAGATCAGGGACAGCTGATTTAGAACAGTATCATAAACTTGTGCACTTATCACAGGGTCTGAAGATTATGTATTCCCTGCAACAAGTCTCAAAAATCTCCAAAGTACATGGAGCTTGTCAGAGTTGCCCGAGGTCCCAGCAGTAACGCTAACTGCCCCTGTAGTAGTTCCATCGCTAAGGGACAAACAAAAACCTGAGAAAAGGGACAGTGTGCCCTGTAATTTTGAGAATAAGTCCTGCTGAGCTGAGAGCTCCCAGGGGGTCCTGCAGTGGATTTCAGAGAAACATTGCATGAGGAGCCAGCGCCTTCTGATGTATTAAAGTTGCTGTGTGTGAGACAGGCATGTCCAAAGTATGGCCTGGGGGCCAAATGTGGCCCACAGTTTGATTCTAACTGGCTCATGACTTCTCTTTAAAAACATATACTGTTTTTGTCCCACCGCACAATATTGATTAATCATGCAAATTCACTTTGCATTTTTACCTTTCATCTCACAATGGCAGGACTGTCATACAGTTTGTAGACAAGCAACAAGTAGAAACCACAGTATGTATATTAGGTGGATTACCCACTTGCCCCTGCTATGCTTAAATAAAGCCAAAATATCCCAGGTACAGTTGCTGCCATCTTGTGCTGTGACGTCATTTTGGAGCCAAAGTCTGCTCAGTAGCGATCTCTGCGGTGGAGGATTTCCCGCCAAAACACCCATCCAACCAATCAAGAGCAGTATAATTAAACCAGAGCACATGGATTGGCATACATAGCTCTCAGTCATGAAGGAATATCCCCTTTTTGTAGAACTGAAGAACTCAGTAAAACACAACTTATCAGAAAAAAAGATGTATAGAACAAACATCAGGGGGATGAGAACAACTTTAAATGACAGAAAAAACTTTGGGAAAACTTTATTTATTATGGTTTACTTTGAGTTTTTAGTTTGACCCATGTCTCATTTACTAACATGGAGGGGGCTGGCTTCATAGCCTGTTCTGCATCCAGCCACCAGGCGGTGATCCAGATGCTTTGGCCTCACTTAGGGGGAGCTGTCATGTTGTCCATCTTTATATACAGTCTATGCAGGTGAGAAAATATATAGGTAAAAATATATACATATTAAACAGATGGTAAACAAGCCAACAAACAGTTACCGAAAAACATTCCCTGCTAGGTAGTAGACATGCCCACTGTAAATAAGTTCAAAAAAAGTTTGGATGCCACCGGTGTAAGATTTGGGGGGATTTATTCATATCTAGCAGTGATGATTACAGTTTGCAACAAGCTGAAACTTCTCCCAGTTAGAGTCCTTCAGGGTTCACCGTTCAGGAGGTTTTTACCAGAAGTCACCTTATCCGCAGAGGTCTCCTCCTCCCCAAAACAAATATTATAGTGATATAATCTGGGAAAAACACAGAATAAAGCAGTTTCATGTCACTTAATCTGCATTTTTCCAAAGCTGCTCCTTTGGGAGGGATTTCGAACTATGTTGTCCAATGCAAAAATGCAAAAAATCTAACCTATCCAGAGCCAGTGTTTGGTTTGTCTGTTCTAGGCTTCTGTAGAAACATGACAGTGCAACATGACGGACTCCGTAGTTGAGGACTCCCTTCTGATGTAAATATAAACGCTTCAACCTAAGGTAACAAAAACACATTGATTCTTATTTTCTTATTTCATTGATTATACTCTATAGAAAACATACTTATTACATTATGTTTAATTTCTGCCAATATATCCACCTAAATACCACAAGCTGGATCTTTATAAATAAAACGTGTTTAATGTAATTATTATGTTCTATTGCACTATCTTTGAAAATCACTGATACTTTTCTTCAGAGAAGTAAAAGTAAAAGAAAAAATCTAAATTTCTAACAAACTATAAGGACACAGGAGCCAGATTTGGCTGCCTGTGTTCACAGCTGACACATTTGTACAGGCAATTTGTGTCTTAATTGTAAGCATGAATCCAAGGAGGGCAGATTGTGTTTACTGTTGCAAAAATCATACAAGTGTTTGGGCTGTTGAGTTGGCAAAAGCTGGAGAATCAGATCCCAGAATCACTGAATCATTCCACTGCAAACTGAACATTCCCAGAAACTGTCCATGTCCCTGTTTGACCAGCAAAGGACAACTACGGGGGACGCAAGTAAACAAACATTGCTAAAACATTGTTAGTTGTTGCGTAACTGGAGCCTCCTGATGCAAGTTTTAAACTTAATAGTATTAGTTCAAAACCAAAGTGCAAGTGAGTTGAGGTAGCCATATTTCCGAAGAATTTAACAGAGTGCTTTAGTTTTTTTTTAGGGATTTCAACAGACAGAAGTTGTTCTAAATGTGAGCCAATAAGATTCAGCCAGTTTCATCTCCTGCTATTTACATTATCCGGCTTACTTGGAATTCCCTACGATCTTTCATGTAAGACGAGTCAGAAGAGTGTAATCAATAAGAAATCACTGTTTTTGTTAAATTATTCTTATTTGACTAAATAGAGAGAGCACAGGTGGACTTTGCTCTCAGTATTGTGAAACTGGATTTTAGATTCAGCTATAAAGCCAGACAAGAGTGCACACTGGCCCCACTGTGAGAGGGACGCCGCAGTGCCACTGAATCCAGATCCACAGGCATATGATTTCAACATACCAAGACATGTTTGCTTTGTGTGCCATCGCTCTCCTCTGCTTGACGTCTGTGAGCCATTCAGCTCCTCCGGACTGTAAAGACTTGGTTAAGCCTCTGGGTCAACCTGATCCTCGTCGCTTGGAGGGCAGGTGGGCTTTGGTTGCAGACAGTCTGAAAATCAATGAATCTCCAGATTTTGTTAAAAAAACCGACAGTATAACTATTAAATTCCACAACTTGACCTACTCCCAAGCCAATCGTTACGGTGACATGTGCTACTACTTTAAGTCTAGTAACATCTCAGTAGATGGCCCAACCTTCACCACGACGTCTGAGCAGGTGAACATGAATGGGACTGTCATCTATACAAGCTGTCCAGACTGCATGGTGCTGAGCCTGGCCTTTCATGCACCAAATTATAAGTCAGAGGAATTGTGCCTGTTCAGCAAAAGGAGGGAGGTGGATGACAAGGAGCTCAAGGAGTTCAGAGCTCAGGTGGAGTGTCTGAAGATGCCTGAAGTTGTTGTGATGGATCCTACCACGGAGCTTTGTGTGGACTTTCCCACCTCAGAAACTGAAACTGAGGAGAAGACAGGATTCAAAGGCTGAAGAGACTTTGATGCATGATGTCTGTTCACAGAGTCAATAAAATGTGTGTGGATACATGTCAAGTGTCTGTGGTTCCTTTAGGTCAGATGGCAAAATGTGAATGTGACATTTCATGAATAATCAGAAAAACCTTCCTGCTGTGCTCAAAAGGTGCTTAGACTTTACTTGTGAACATTAACAGGTCTTCATAGAGTGTCCACAGGATGACGTTTTCTGAAAGCCAACCAGATGTTGCCTTGGTTCCCTCATTAAAAAAGCCTATGGGGTTTTTCCATTGGATTTTGAATGATTTATCAGCTTTGTGGGAAACAAACATTTATGACACTTGTATGATTGTACAGCAAGATAATCTCCACACATCTCCACACCACTGTCAGTATTTCTGAAGCCTAAATGCAGTTGCCAGAAGTAAAAAGCTATTACAAGGCTAAAATGAACTACACTACAGTCGCGTCGCCATCACTACGAGGCTGTAAAGCTGTGGTCAACACGGATTGGCGTGATGAGGTTCTGTAGTCTCATTTAGCCTCTTGTTAGCAACCATCTTTCCTAAGACACATAAAAACCTTCAAAGTTCACAGGGGGGTATTTACTGACATATTTTATGTCATAGAACAAAAGGTGAGAGTCTTTTTGGCTTGTGTCAACCACAAACCTTATTCAAGGATTTTAACTAAAAAGCCATTCAAAAAAAACATTGACTTTGAGATGAGGGAACCAGAGGTGCTGAAATGCTAATGGATTTCAAGGTATTAGGACTCATTACTGGGGTTCTCTATGCACAGACTTTAGATGGGGTTGTCCATGAGTGAGTCATAGTGTTGCACATCATATAAAGTAGACTGCAGTAGAGCCATGCCCCTGAGAGAAGTACTTTGAAGGAGAGGGTGGCTGAATCAGGAAGAGAGTGTAACGTCAAAGGGCTATTAGAGGTAGGTGATAACAATCACAGGTTCAAAAGGCATTAATTAAATATTGCTTTGAAACAGGTTAATTTCCAGAATATAACTCCCCAAAAGTCTTGATGTGGGCAGCATGGTGGCGTTGTGGTTAGCACCGTTGCCTCACGGCAAGAGGGTCCCTGGTTCAATCCCGGGGTGGAACGGGGTTCAGTCCATGGGCGAGGGCCCTTCTGTGTGGAGTTTGCGTGTCTGCGTGGGTTCTCTCCGGGGTCTCCGGCTTCCTCCCACAGTCCAAAGACATGCAGCTCAGGTTGATTGGTGACTCTAAATTGCCCTTAGTTGTGTGTGAGCATGAAAGGTTGTCTGTCTGTATGTGTCGGCCCTGCGATAGTCTGGCGACCTGTCCAGGGTGTACCTCGCCTTCGGCCTCAACCACTTTTTTAACAAGCATGGCTGACCACCAGGAAAGGAGGAAGCGAAAGGTATGTTTCATGTTTGAATAGTTTTTAATATGAGATGTCATATTACTTGCATCCCCCCATCCTGAATATCACTGGAAAATGAAAAGAGAAAGGTTTTTAATAGGGAAGTACTGTTCCGACTTGATTTTTTCTAATGATATAATCCTTTTAGAACTCTATTGATTATGTTAATAAAACATACTGTTACATACTGTTCAGGAGATATTTAAGAAATTGAGGGTATTTTGAGTCATGGTGACAAATACAATTCAAAATATACATACATACGTTTTAGAGCGTTACATTAATGGAGAAATCAATAATCTCATGTTTTTTTCTGAACAGGCAAACAAACAAAAAAACATGAGATACCGTGATTTCTGCATTAAGATTCTCTGTCCCCTGGAATGGACAGGAAAAAAGATTTTTTTTTCAAAAAATAAATAAATTTATGATACACCAGTATTATTTTGTGTTTTGGGACATCATTTACGCAATAACATTTCAAGAAGCACAGCGATGGTTGTTCAAATCATTAGCAGGTTTATTTCTGTTGCAGCCACCGCACTAGCCGTCATTATTTTCAATTGAAGGCGACGTAGGCGTGTTATGCGAGTGATAATGGAAAGGCAAGCCCCTTATACGTGGGAGTGGTCACATATGAGGGATTTCTGAGAGGTGATAGTCCATGATTTCACAGAAGAATTGTGATTTAAAACTTCAAGCTGATCCGCTGAACTTTTGAAGAGTTATATGACGCAATAACACTTCTTGTAGCGCCTGCTGCATCATGAGTGAGCCAGTTCCTTCCAACAAGCACATCGCCATAGCTTCATGTGACCTATAAAAGCGAGAAAAAAAAGTGTTTCCATTGCAGTTTTGCAAAATATGGCTTTTTAAAAATTGCCTGAAATACCACCTCGTGAGCATAAGAGCTTTTTTGAAAGTTTTTTTTCAGAAAACTGATTTGTTTCCATTGTGCACAGTTTATATGTGCAATTTCAGTTTGTGCAATTTGAGGGTTAATGGAAACCATCTAGTGAAACTATATATATAATCCAGGCTGCTCTAATTGGTTAATGGAAAACCCATCTAGTGAAACTATATATATATATATATATATATATATATATATATATATATTAAAGGGGTTAGTTTGGGGGGACGTGTCCCCTGTGTCCGCCCTGAAACCTTTGCCCATTGCATCATTGTTACTGCTTTAGAAATCATGATTTACTGAGCTCAGACAATCCTATCAAATTTACATATGCTTTTCTTGTCCCTCCTTTGTGCTTTTATGAAGCAGAAAACTGATGAGAGGCAAGGTCTGTGGGAGGGGATTGGGTAATACCTGTGAGGACGACTGCCTTCAGCTTATGCAGCTCACACATAAAGCCAACACTCATCAGAGACTGTGACACAGATGGTTCATTTTTAGATTAATCTAAAAGCATGACTAAAAGACAATCAAGTGTGTGGTCATATTCAGTAACTTGAAGTGTGCTTTGTTTTTTTTTTTTTTTTTGACTTGTCACTGTTCTTAAGTGTTTTATGTGCACAGCCCCGAACTGTGTAAATAAAAATAAAGAAACTGCCATAGGACAGGAACAGGTGTAAATTATAAATTAAATGTGTATTATGATTTCAGCACGCTTTGGAGTGTTTACTTGTGTGTGCCACAGCTCTCATCCAGGAATATCCTTCATTTCCAGAGATGTGTCTCACTTTGGGAATTAGCAATGATGAATTTTATATTGGAAAAGCACATTATACCTGACAGGTTTAAAGTAATACTGATTATAATCTCAGTCAGTTTAAAATGGTTATATATTATTTTGTCATAGATTTTTACATCTAAAAACTTGCAGTGTGCCAAAGATGGTAGTGGCAAGTTTTTTATTAGAATATTTAAAAATAAAACAAACAAAAAGTAAAACCCCAGTCTGAAATATTTATATATTATATTATTATAGATTTTTACCACTGGAAGCATGCAATGTGCCAAACATAGTAGAGGCAAGTTTGTATTCTTTTTAAATTTTATTTATTTAAAAGCAGTTGGAAATAATTATATTTTATATTATTATAGATTTTTACAACCAAGAACTTGCAGTGTGCCAAACATAGTAGTTTTTATATTTTATATTTTTTTCAACACTCAGATGTATATGCTCGCAAGAAATTAATGAAATACCATAAGACCAGTATAAAAGTACAAACTTCTTTCATTTTATTTGATCACTGATATGTGACTGACCGTGAACCCAAAGCTTTACCGGAGCTAAGAGAGACTAGTAAACATGCAGTGTAAACAATGACTAATAGTTCAAATGTTGCTTCATTTCATGATAAATAAATCTGCAGGTAGATGTGGGACTATCTAGACACAGCAGACAAACAGAGGCATGTTTACTGTGTTTGCAACTGTTGCCTGTTTGATGGCTGTGAGTCATTCAGCTCCTCTGTCCTGTGAGGACTTGGTGCGAACCTTGCAGGGCCATAATCACCTTATATAACATTGGGGGGCGAGGAGACCACTTTCAACCTGCACCTTGTGTGACTCAACCCTTCAGAGAGTCTGAGGGAAAAGTGGCCTCTAGGACATTTTTTTTAAAAACTTAGCAGCTTTACTTACCACTTAAGAGCATTTAAAATAGAAATCTTAGATCAGGGTTTCTGATTATTTTGATGACTGATTGCCATTTTAGGGGGCCAGCGAATAATGGAGGGCCACATAGGAAAAGAGCACACATTGGCTGTTTTTTATGAAACATATTCTACAATGAGGTTTTTTTGGAGAAAAAAAAGCATTTTTAACATTTATGAATATTTGAGGGTATGTGTCCCCCCAAAAAATAATGGATTAACAGGATTTTCATCATTTGGAGGAAGGACCTACTTTAGTTCTAGGCCAGATCTGCAGCTGCAGATCTAGAAAGAAGAGTCAGTACAACTTTTGATGTAAACACCCAAACCACCTGTGTTGGTGATCTGTGCAATTATAATTCCAAGAACAACTCAAAAGAGGGTCATGTCTTAAAGCTCAAAGAGAGGACTTTTAACCGTTTGAAAACCTGGGCAAATTAGTTTTATTTCAAACAAAAACATAGAAAGAAGTCAATGAGCAACAAGAGGGAATGATCCAGAAATTAGTATTAAACTATATATGGCAGAATTGGCAGAAATCAGCATATTAACTGAGATTTTATTTTAAAGCAAATATCTGCCTATACTGATGACATGCAGATTTGGTTTTTGGGTGTCAGTTGGGTGTTCTCCTTCCTGTGTTCCTGTGCTTCTTTCTTTCATTTGCCATCGCACAGCTGCCGTGCGTGAGCTTCGTTAGTCCCTCCCTGATCCTCAGTTTTATCCAGCTTACTGCCTCTTCTTCTGCCTCATCACCTTATTCCCCTCACCTGAGCTTCCCTGCCCTTTTTTCTCCACCTGCACTTCATCCCCTCGTCAGTCTAGTTTGTATTTAAGTCCTGGTTTTACAGTTCAGTCTTTGTTGGATCTTTAGTTGAGTGATTTTGTCACACTGTTATCTGACTGAATTCCACCTGTCTGCCCTCTCCTGCATTTGGATCCACCTTCTCCCAACACCCATGACACATACCATGCTTTCTGAGAAATTACAACCATGTAGTGAAAATGTTAACTCACTGCCAGACCTTGCACACTTAGGGGGAAGCCATCATATAACTATGCATGTATGCTGCAGGTTGTATTGGGAAATATTTTCACTTTTAAAAAAAGAAATGTATGTAACCTTTGCTGATACAGGTAATCTCATAGAGACTCAAGGTTTCAGAATAAGAACTATCAATCACAGCCAGACAAATTCATCAATATAGCATTTACAACATCACGGTGAGGTGCCAAGTTGAAGCGGGTCAAAAATACAAAAAAACAGGAACACGTTTTCAAGGATATTTCAGTGCCCTTAAAATAAGTTTAAAATGTATGCATAGTTTGGGAATGCCAATAAAGCTCTTTGTGTTTGAAAGTGGGAAGCATGGGTTTATCTAGGCTAGTTCTTGTGTCCTACTCCATAAATGTGTTGGAAAGTAACTAAGTGCATTTACTTAGGTACAGTTTTGAGTTACTTGTACATGAATGCATCAGTGTTTACAATCAAATAATGTCATATACAATAATGTATCAGTCACAAGGCCGTCCTTTCTGCTGAAGAAGTATTAAATATTTTGATTTTGAATGAAGGATTTTTTTAAAACTTGAAATGGAGTATTGTATTGAGTGTTGTACAATATTCAGAAACATTCTCAGAATACTCTGAGAGCTCGTAACCTAGCCAAAAACTGTCTAGCACAAGTGATTTAGAAAAATTCACAGAGCAACCCAGAAGGAAGGGATAGAAACATTAACCTTAGAGAGGAGGTGTGGTTGTCCCTGTTGCTAGGTATGAAATATTCTTTTAACAGATGTGATTGGTTGTTCTTTTATGAGCCTGCAAGGTGTGGACACCCAGTGGAAAGTCTGAATGATCTCTCTGCTGACTGAAACTTTAGACAGACCCGATTCATCACTGCTGCACTGCTGCATTTTGCCACTTTTCCAAGTATTTTTGTGTTGTTGTGATCACTTTATTTCTGGCGTCATATCATTATTGCATTGGGAGATGTGAATTCATCTCTAAGGAGATTGACCACAAACAATGTCCCTGCATTATATAATTTGTAGCCTTTCATTTACTTACCATCATTCAGCATTTGGAGAATGTTTTCTCCTACTTCTTTGTTTCAGCCATAAATTTTTATAATTTTTATATTTTTATTAGAATTTTGTCACCAGGAGCAGCTAATAGTCATAGGACGCTTTGAGAATACAGCCACTGAGTTCTTCCTCTACCACTGCCTGCTGGTCTAACAGCAGTGACAAAAAGCCTTTACATCAATACGTTAACTGTCAGTAATTGCAGAATGTTTCATAGCATGTGGAGTTCACTTTAATCTCTAATTAAACAGAACTTTGTTAAGGTGTCTTTAAATGGGACCTTTTGTGCTTTGGGGGGTTTCATCCCTTTTCTTTTTTGTTTTTATTTATAGCATTTTTGTGCTTGTGAAAGGTGTCCTATTAGCAAAGCCCAAAGTCCAAATCGGAGGGAGCTCTCTCTCCCTCAAAAGACACTGCTCACTGCCTGAGACAGCTCATTTGAGTTTCAGTGTCTACTTCCATAACACTGTAAGATCACAACATAACAAACAGAAGAGAATGTGCACAGAGAGAGAGCCAGCTGACCAATCAGAGCAGGCTGGGCTTCTCGGGAGGCAGGACATGAGCTCAGACAGTTTCAGACAGAGGTACTGTAGCAAAGGGGAGTATGAGACACATGATGTGTTTTTTTTTGAACATTACAGCATGTAAAACCTATTCTAGTAGATCCCCAAAATACACATTTGATCCCAAAAAATGAGCACAACAGGACCCCTTTAACTGTTCTGCCATTTCCACAATCACAAAGACAGGTGAAGCAGGGACTCTGCAAAACTGAAGATCTCTGAACCAACTAAGTATATGTGCACACACAGAAAAACAGAAAGTAAACATCCTCACCACCTTTATGCATGTGTGATACGACAATTCATATGATTTTAGTATACAGGAAAACTACTGGTGTCCCAGTAATAAACATTATGTGCAGAATTTCAATGTAATGTAGTTCAGACAACCCTTTTTCTCCGTTTTATTTGACTCAAAATATGTGAACTCTGTGAACCCACAGCTGACCAGTAAACATCAAGTGTAAACAATGACTAGGACCTACAATGTTCTTTATATTCGCAATTACTAAACCCACAGGTGGATAAGAGACTATAAAACCAGCAAAGCCACTTTCACAGACACATTTTCATTTAGACAACACAGTCACTGAGACGTGACATAAAGATCAACAAACAAAGACATGTTTGCTTTGTTTGCATCCGTTCTCTGCTTGGTGTCTCTGAGCCAATCAGCTCCGCTGTCCTGTGGAGACTTGACTCGGACTTTGGAAGAACTGGATCCTCATCGTGTGGAGGGGAAAATGGGCTTTGGTTGCAGGCACTCAGAATGACAGTGCAGTTGCGGACATCCTAAAGAAAAGAGACAGTACTGCTGTTTATCTCCACAATTCCACAGTCACCCTCGTCAACCGTGCTGATGACGTGTGCAAATATCATTCCCGCGACATCTCAATGGAAGGCCACATCATAAAGATGAAGTTCAACATCTTTAACTCCACTGGGACCTTCCTCCGTACGTCCTGTCAAGACTGTATGGTGATGACCTTGGCTACGGAGTCACCAGATTACAAGACAGTGGACTTTTTCCTGTTCAGCAGGAGAAGGGAGGTGGAGCCGGAGGTGATAGAGGAGTTCAGAGCTCAGGTGCAGTGTCTGAACATGCCTTCACCTGTCATAATGGATCCAAACAAGGAGCTTTGTCCAGAGCAGACTGCCAGCAAACCAACAGCTCCAACTGAAGAGAAAACAGAGTGACAAAAGCCTCAAAGAGACTTTGATTCATGATGTCTGTTCAGACTGTCTGAATACATGTGTATGCATTTTATTATTTTTCCATCAGAGAAAAATAAATAAATGATTTTGGAAAATGTAAGATGTTTTGAATTTTATTAGAGGTTTTCTGTCGCTTGAGTTACTTGAGTTAAAACAAATTTAGCTATACTGTATGTGTGGAATACCAACAAGTGGTAAGCATGTGTAGGTTTATTTAAATGTTTGAAGCATTTCCAACTTATGTTCTTCTACATCTAAGACTCCTTATTGTTATTTCTCCACATTTTTGTTTTTTCTATTGGCTCCCACGTCCTTTCACAATTTTCAACATTGAAACTTCTTTCAAACATCAAAACATTCAACGTCAGCTTATATATTTATTGTTCATAACTTCATATTTTTAAAATTATTTCACATACTTAAGGACAAAATCTACACTCAGATGAATGGAAATATTCAGAATTAAAAAACTTTCATGAACTCTCATGTACTCATACATACTGTCACCTGTAGAAACTTTAAAATGTTACACCGATATACATGTTAGGTGCAATGACATTTTAACAACCGCAAATATAAACTTATTTGGATCTTAAACCCCTCAGATTTATCTTGTGACTTGGGGCCCCCGACCCTGGATTGGAATCACTGAACTAAAATACCTACCTGTATACAAAGTAGTTAACTAGCTCTATCTTGACCAGCTACATCAATAAAATGCTTCTTTTACATAAATACATCATATCATCAAATACATAATCTAATAATGCCATATCTATTAATACATCAATCACAGGGCCATTTTTTTTGCAGCGCAAGTATTACTTTTTTTACATAGTCATATTGGTACTGCAGTAAAGTACTCTGAGTACTTTTTGTCATGGCTTCCTGGACCGAGCAGCAGCAGAGTGAGACTAAAGAAAATAAAAAGCCCTCATAAATGGCCCAAATACACTGGTTACTGTCATGATTGGATATCGTTTATTAATTATTAATTAATTTGTCAAAAACAGAAAAAAAAAACATTGGACAAAGGCAGAAAATGGTAAAATGGATATAAAAATGGTAAATATATAAATAAACAACCTTGGTAAATAAATATTGGTCTGGAATGGTGGGAAAAGTTTCAATTTGTTAATCATATAATTTTTATTTAAGGTGGGCTGAGTTTTAAAGCTAGAGTGATGATACTGGTATCACCTGAAAGACGGAATCAAGTGTTACCAACCATGTCATGCAAGCTTCTCAGTGGAGAGACAGAATAACGCCCAAAAGTTAGGCTATATTTTGGCAATGGAAAAACGGCATGGCCATTTCACATGGGTCCCTTGATCGTTGACCCTTAAGATATCTGAATTAAGATGAGTGTCCTTTACAGACATACCTTTATGTCATGTTGTTTTTTTGGCTGTCATTTTATTCCTAATCAAGACAACCTGGTGAGAATTGCTTTTCCTTGTCAATATGGACAATGTGTTTTGTAAAGCAAACTAATGGAATTAAAAACATGCAATTAAAAAAATGAAGTAACTGGGATTAACTACTCTGCAATTAATCACAATTTTGAAAATCGATTGTTTGACAGTTTTAAATAAACCCATATGTACTGCTTCTTGGCATTCCACATACACTGTAACAGGAAACAGAAAACCTGTCATAAAACTCTAAAGATCTCACATTTAACAAAATCTTTTTTTTCTCTCTCTAATGGAATTTTTTTTTTTTTTAAAGTACATACAGAATCAATAACAATGTGAACAAACATAACAATGAAGGTTAGTGCTTACATGCTGTATTGACAAGTATTGACATGTTGTTTTGTGTGTGTGTGTGTGTGTGTGTGTGTGTGTGTGTGTGTGTAATAAAACTCAAAAAACATCTTGCATGTCTAGAATCTTTTATTATCTTTTTTTCTCTGATGGAAAAATAATAAAATGCATACACATGTATTCAGACAGTGTGAACAGACATCATGAATCAAAGTCTCTTGGGGCTTTTGTCACTCTGTTTTCTCTTCAGTTGGAGCTGTTGGTTTGCTGGCAGTCTGCTCTGGACAAAGCTCCTTGTTTGGATCCATTATGACAGGTGAAGGCATGTTCAGACACTGCACCTGAGCTCTGAACTCCTCTATCACCTCCGGCTCCACCTCCCTTCTCCTGCTGAACAGGTAGATGTCCACTGCCTTGTAATCTGGTGACACCACAGCCAAGTTCATCACCATACAGTCTTGACAGGACGTACGGAGGAAGGTCCCAGTAAAGTTATAGTCCTTCACCTTGACCTTTAGGATGTGGCCTTCCATTGAGGTGTTGTGGGAAAAAGAATGGCACAGGTCGCCAACGCGGTAGTTCTGGGTCCATAAGGAACTGCTGATATCAATAGCCACACTGTCTCTTCCTTTTAAGACTACATCAGCCCTACTGCTGTCATTTATACTGCCTGCAGTGAAAACCCATCTTTCTTCCAAGTAGTGAGGATCCAGTTGATCCAAAGGCCGGACCAGCTCCTCACACGAGAGAGGAGCCGAGTGGCTCAGAGACACCAAGCAGAGGAGAGCGAGGGCACACGCAGCAGCAAACATATTGATTGAGAACAGCCGCTGTCAGTCTCACTGTTGTGTTTACTGGAGAATGTGGTGGCTAAAGAGCTCTGGCTGTATTTATAGCTGTTTCGAGAAACCTCCAGTTTCACAATGCAGAATGCGGAGTCCCTCTTTCACCTGTGGATTCTGTGATTGTGAAATAAAGTTTGGAGTACTGGCTGTGTCTATTTTGTGTTCACAGTGGTATTTTATTAGTCGTCTCTCTCTCTTATGTAACGTTATGGGTACACTGTGAGAACATTATGAAATCCATTTCTTTGTCCTTTTTACTTGGACTGTTTTGTAAAAGTAATGCTTGTCATAGAAAACCAGTAGAAGGAATGGTAACAATAGGAGATTTGTGAATGCAAGCTGCACACGATCATTTTTATGGTGTTTATCTTATTGTGATCAGCACAATTCTGAGTTACTGGAGAATTAAAACGACAAAAAAACGTATTAAAATCATTTATATATGGAACCAGCTTTCATTTCATCAAGCGTTGAGCAGTGCTTCAGCTGAATAGAATTATGACATCTTTTCACTTTGTCAGGTCAAATTAAACCATACATTTTTTGTTAGACCAATTAAGCAATGCGCCATCATTCTCTACCATGATTATTTTTTCATTATTTTTTTTTCATTCTTTATTTTTTTTACATTTCACTCTCATTGCACAGATTGAAACTGCATATATAAAATGTGCAGAATGGAAACACATTGATTTCGAAAAACTCCCATTTATCGCAAAAAAGCTTTTATGCTTGCATAAGGAGCTATTTCAGGTGATTTGAAAAAGCCATATTTTGCTGAAACTGCAATGGAAACACCTTTTTCTTTTATAGGTCACATGATGCTATGGCGATGTGCTTGTCAGTAGAAACTGGCTCCCTCAGGCATGATGCAGCAGGAGCTACAAGAGGTGTTATTGCATCATATAACTCTTCAAAAGTTGAGAGGATCATTTGGAGGTTTTGAATTCACAATTCCTCTGTGAAATCATGGACTATCAGCTCCCAGAAATCCCTCATATGTGGCTGCTCCCACGTATAAGGGACTTGCCTTTCACTTGTTGCTCGCATTACACCCCTACATCTCCTTTGAATGGAAATAATGACAGCCAGTGTGGCAACTACAATAGAAATAAAGTAATGTTTTGAGCACCATCACCATGCTTCTTGGAATGTTATCGCCAGAGGAAAGTCCCATAACATCACTCAGTGTAAATGCAGTCATCTCTAAACTGTGTTTTATCGACATTTCTAAAATATCGCTTAAAATATCACTGAATATTTTCAGAATGTTATTGCTAGAAAAGTAAAAAAACAATAGCACATTTGACACAGTGAACCAACAATGTTGCCACATATTAGAGCCATCAAGTAAACATCCAGTATAAATGTTCAGAAGTCACAGTACTCGAAACTTTTATTCATTTCACAATCACAGAATCCACAGGTGAAAGGGGGACTTTGCTCTCTGGTATTTTCAGAATTGTGAAACTTCTGATGCAACTATATAAAAGCAGAAAACAAACCATCGACCACGACCTGTTATAATTATTGATATAATTATTTAAATCATAGACAGTTATGATTTCATTATACAGAGGCATGTTTGCTGCGTGTGCCATTGCTCTCCTCTGCTCGGTGTCTCTGAGCCACTCGGCTCCTCTGTCATGTGAAGAGCTGGTCCGGCCTTTGGACCAACTGGATCCCCATCACTTGGAGGGCAGAAGGGCTTTAGTTGCAGGCAGCCTGAGCCATCCCCCGTACATGGAGCTATTCAGACAAAGAGACAGTGCCACTGTCAGCTTCTCCAGCAACACCAGTGAAACCAACATCTCCATGAGTCGCAGCCTGCGTGCCGATAACAGGTGCTACTATGTATCCTACAACATCTCCCTGGAGGGCAGCAGCTTCACCTTTGACAACAGCAGTGTAATAACGACCTTTATCAACACGTCGTGTCATGACTGCTTACTTCTGAGCTTTGACGTGGAGTCTGGGAAGCGGCAGCATTTTTACCTGTTCAGCAGGAGGAGGGAGATGGAGGAGACAGAGATGGAGGATTTCAGGGCTCAGGTGAAGTGTTTGAACATGCCTCCACCTCATGTGATGGATCCCACCAAGGAGCTTTGTCCAGAAGAGACGTCCGGCAATGCAGCAGCTCAAGTTGAAGAGAAAACAGAGAGACACAACAGCTGAAAATCTGTAAAAACACAAATAGTCCCATAGTGTTGATAAAGTGTATGTCACCATCAGTGGATGGAGGTTATTTGTTGGAAATAATTATATTATCAGCATGCATCAGTATATTTGCTTTAAAATGATATGTCGGGATCATCCAACATGCTGATTTCTGCTGATATCACAAACCAATATTTTTTTATTTTATTGAGAAAGTGAAAATGTACAAAACATCAGCCCTAAGTTGAAGTGTTTTTCTTATTTTGCACAGTGAATGAATATATTACATACACTGAAAAGCCACGAATTTCATGTCTCCATCTGCTTGTGGCCCATCATGTTGAGGAATGCATAATACAATGTTAATTCCACCACAGAAGAGACTTGATGATCACTAAAATTAGGTGGTAAAAAAAAGTGGGATATATCAATATCAGTATTAGTTATTGGCCAAATGACTTACTTAAGAGCAATATATCGGATATTGACAAAAAAATCCAATCTTGTGCATCCCTGTTGGAAACCATCACACCTGTGCTTATTCCATATAAGTAACTGTAACTTGGAATAAATTCATTTTCGAGATGCAGCCTTCTCAGAAGAGTTTGTTTTTCTTTCATTTGCCCCACAGGAGAAGGGGGACTCTTCTCTATGGTCCTTTCTGTACTGGGAAACTGTAGGTTTCTGGAGCAACTATAAAACCAGTGTTCTATCCCAATAATTGATATTACAGAACTTACAGAACAGATTACCCACAGTGTTACCACGGGTAAGAGAGAGACAACCAGTAAAACACCACTGTAAACACAAACTAGTCACAACCAGTTCTCTAAACTTTATTTCACAATCACAGAATCAACAGGTGAAAGAGGGACTCTGTTCTCTGGTATTCTCTGTATTGTGAAACTGGAGGTTTCTGAAATAACTATAAAACCAGTCAGAGCTCTTTAGCGGCCACATTCTGCATTAAATACAACAGTGAGACTGACAGCGACTGCCCTCAAAGAATACACTATGCTTTTTGCTGCGTGTGCCATCGCTCTCCTCTGCTTGGTGTCTCTGAGCCAATCGGCTCCTCTGTCGTGCGAAGAGCTGGTCCGGCCTTTGGATCAACTTGATCCTCGTCACCTGGACGGAAAATGGGCTTTAGTTGCAGGCAGCCTGAGCTATCCCCCGTACATGGAGCGATTCAAACAAAGAGACAGTGCTGCTGTCAACTTCTTCAGCAACACCAGTGACACTCATATTTCCTACTCTCGCAGCATGCATCTCAATAACACATGCACGCATCAGACCTTTAACATCTCCCTGGAGGGCAGTAGCTTCACCTATGATGGGACAGACAAAAGCAACCTCACTGCAGACTTCGTCCATACGTCCTGTCAACACTGCTTGCTCATGCGCATGAACGTGGAGTCTGGGAAGCGGCAGCATTTTTACCTGTTCAGCAGGAGGAGGGAGCTGGAGGAGACGGAGCTGGAGGATTTCAGGGCTCAGGTGAAGTGTTTGAACATGCCTCCACCTCATGTGATGGATCCCACCAAGGGGCTTTGTTCAGAAGAGACGTCCGACGATCCAGCAGCTCAAGCTGAAGAGAAAACAGAGAGACACAACAACTGAAAGTCTTTAAAAAGATGAGTTGTCCTGAAGTGTTAATAAAGTGTGTGTTACCATAAGTGGATGGAGGTTATTTGTTAAAAACCATCACACCTGTCCTTTTTACCTTTTAACTAATTGTAACTTGGAATAAATTTATTTTCAAGATGAAACTTGTTAAGAAGAGATTGTTTTTCATTTTATTTGACTCAATTTTGCAAATTCTGTAACACAAAAGGATAGTGCTGCAATTTTTTACCCCAAATTAGACAGAACTTACTGGACATATCACTGAAAATATACAACATCTGGATGGGCCATGGGGAAATATGGATAGGCCATGGGGAAATTCTGCCAAATCCCAGATGGGCAATTGTAGGGGGAAAAAAAGAACCGACAGCTGTGGTCGAGTTAATGTTTGAACAGTTCATCTGATTAGGGGTTTGCCCTCCCAAAAGTGTCAGTAGCCTACCTATACTATAAGGCAGGTGCAGTGGCTTGGGCCATCAGCCAGTGCCCGTGCTGAATCAGACAGGTAGCTTAAACTTATTTCTTTTAAGGCTTCAACGCTTTTGGACCCTGTATCGGCTTGATTTCTGTCAAAAGCATGTGAAGAAGGCAATGAGCTGTAAAAGGAGAAATCACCCAAAAATTAGCCACACAAACAAGAAAAAACAAACAAAAAACAAGAAAGTATTTTTTAAAAGGTGTTGACATGGAAAAAGTGATTAGAATTATAATTGTTTTATAACTTAATTTTAAATATTTTATTATCGTCATTATAAATATTGTTTTTTTCCATAGCTTTTTGTTTTTCCTTAGACATCTAAATATCTTTATATTTGTGGAACATTTCTTACCAAGCTGCTCATTAATGGCACCACAGTCTTTATTTAGCTACATGTTGCAACGTTACACTGTTAAGAACTTCATCATCCTGACTTGATAAAGTTCTGAATAAAATGTAATTTTTGCAAATGATGACTCGTATAAAGCATGTGACCGCACAGCCTTGTTCACGGACTTTGACCAAGCTGAGTCAGCTCACTGAGTCACTAAATGTTTGGAGAGGAGAGTGCCACGTCTCCTGTTGTCTTAATGAGGAATGTATTTGGCAACCATAAGCAAGTGTGGGTGGTTTCCGATGGCATTCAGAAATTAAAAATCCCGCACAGATGTCTCAGAGAACCCCCACCAAGATTCATTCCAAAACAATAAAGAGAACTTGCTTCAAAGAGTTTAAAGATATATCTTTTATTTTACATGTGTAAAGTAGATTTGTCCGTAATGTCATTTAGTATGAAGCCACTGAAATCATTTTGATGGTTAATTTGATCTTTACAAACATGATTTTTCATTTTTCTTTGTTCAAAAGTTTTACTCATGTCTATTTATATGTTGGCACAAATTTCACTCTGTACTTTCACACCAGTGTTTATGCAACTTGACAGCCAGATACTCAGCATGCAGAGTGAAGATGGGATCTCTTTCAGATTTGTTTTTCTCTGGCTTAAATGTTTCCATCACACAAACTGCCTAAAATACCATAAGACAATTTCAAATAAGTCATTGTCGATAAAATAGTGTCGCAAAAAATTTGGATTTCGAATAAAACTATTATACTGCAAAAAATGTAATCCGGAAATATAAGAGTAATTGCATTTGACCAATAATCCATGCTTACAACATGATCTACCACCCCTTGGGAAAAGGGTTGTTTCCTTTGGCATATTAATCAGGGAGAGGAGTTCTGAGTTATTTAAATGTACAGTGAAAAACAAAAGTGACATGATTTGTAAAACACATGGATGTTGCAGCTATTAAAGATAAATCCTTGGATTGACATCAGTTTTCACCCACCAAAAAAAAAAAAAAAGGAAATAAAACATCAATTAATCAATATAGTGTAATAACATGAAAGTTTCTTGTAGGGACAAGATGTTCTTCACCTCTCTACAAGATGTTTTATCTTATAACAAGATGCTATTATGTTATAACAACAAAATTCTCTTATCATCATAAGAAAAGTTACTTGTTAGCAGCATTTTTACAATATACTCTCATGTTATAACTTTTCTTGACATAGAAAGACCATTAACTTTTCTTGTTTTAACGAGATACTTATTTTTCCATTCGTTTTATGTGATAAAATAATCCCGTATCATGTAACAACGTGGAATGTTTCACGTCATGCTGAGACAAATACTGTAAATTGTATAACAAGAAAATCTAATCATTATAATATGAAAATATCTTGTAAAAATGTGAAAAAAAACATCTTGCTGTGAGAAGAAACTTTTGATGTTATTAGCTGACAGTAATTTCTGGCCTGATTCTGTACCTGGGAGTGAAGCGACAACACAATAGGCACAATATTAGAAAGGCAACCAGGGTTAATATTTAATAGTCATTAACTCACCCTCATTTCACAACCGGAGAATCCACATATGGAAAAGGGGACTCTGCTCTTTGGCAGTGTAGTGAAACAGGAGGTCTCTTAAACAAACTATAAAACCAGCCTAATTTCAGTAAGACAGTATTGCTTGGAGCATTTCACAATACAAAAACATGTTTGTGGTGTATGTCATCACTCTTGTCTGCTTGGTGTCTCTGAGCCACTCGGCTCCTTTGGCCTGCGAGGACTCGGTCCGGCCTTTGGATGTACTGGATCTTCATCATTTGGAGGGAAGATGGGCTTTGGTTGCAGGCAGTCTGAGCGATACAGAACTTGAGGAGAGATTCAAACAAAGAGATAGTGTCATCATCAACTTTTCCAATGCCAACAAAACCTCCAAAACATCCTTCACACGCATCTTCGGTTTTGGTGAAAGATGTCAATATATGTACGCTAACATCACACTAGAAGGCAGCAGCTTCACCTTTGATGAGTTCAACCTCACGGTGACTATCCTCCATACATCCTGCCCAGACTGTGTGGTAATGCGCTTCGACTACGAGGCAACGCAACCCCTGCGGGTGTACCTGTTCAGCAGGAGGAGGGAGGTGGAGCAGCAGGAGATGGAGGCATTCAGGGCTCAGGTGAAGTGTTTGAACATGCCTGCACCTGTCACGATGGACCCAACTAAAAAGGCTTGTCCGGATCATCCACCTACGACAGCTGAGACGAAAACGGAGGGCTAAGAGACTCATGATGTTTTGGTTGGTCACATGAATGTTAGTGTAAATGTTACCTGAATTCATTGCAAAAATACTGAGGTACAGCACAATTTAACAACACATTAATAACTCAAAGGAGCCACGGTGAAAAAAAAAATGCTGTAATTAAGTCAGTCACTGAGACATAACATGACTTGATTGGGTTACTACTTTGAGAAAGTATTTCATGTTCATGTTGTCATTTAGGCAGACATACATAGCACAGGAGAAAGCAAAACAGCATGTTTGTATTTGTTACTTTTTGACGCATTGTTTTGCAGAAATACATTGTTATTTTAAATGCATGTTATTTTGAAAACAAAAAGCCAATTTGGAGCACCCTTTAAAATTCATTATATCATTCACTCATTTTTAGTTTAGTTTAGTTAGTTTTTATTCATGTATTATATTTCTTAACTTTTGTAGTTTTTCAGTGGAGACAAGTAACGTGAAAATAGAATTGACCCTTGTAAAAACTGTGTGTTAAAACAGTTATTACCAGCACAATGGGATTTGAACACTACATGCTTGACATTCTGTAACTTAATCCCAAAATGTTTTGGGTTTTTTTTTTTTTTCGTAAATCTTAGTTTGAAATTAAATACAATTGCTTCAAATCTGTGTCTGTCAGTTACTGACAATAAAAAATTATTGAATTTTGCAAAACAATTATTAGAGACTGTTATTTATGAGAGGAAAGGGGCTGGTGCAAAATGGGGCACTTCAAATATTTTTTTATGCTCTTGATTTGGTTTTGGAAAGGGACATTCAACTTTAAATGGTAGTATTTTGTTTTTAGAACCTTCCAAAACTGCAAGTTGGTTTAAAAAAATGACCAGCACACATATTTTAAAGAAACATGAGCCCCTAATTACTTTGATCAGTGAATCAGAACATTTAAAATTCAGAATCAAATAAACTTTATAAGTCAATAGTAAGTTTTCTTTTATGTGACTCACAAACAAATGTATCAAAATAAATAACACAAAACATGAGTATGAAAAGAAGTATATAATCAAAATACAAGTAATTTATAATTAGAAAATACAAAAATACATTTTAACACACAGACATCAAATTTTGGGCATTAAGTAACCTCGACATGGGTCCGACCTGAACAAAGTTTCATTCACCAAACAATTAAGGTTCTACGTTGTTCCTGATGCATTTCCTGACCCACGGTCCATTCTGGTCTGTGGCGAGAGCTCATACACTATTGTGTATTGTATATATTGTCAGCGGTCTAAAATCAAGAAGAAGCATCAGAAGAAGAAGCATGCACATTAAAAAAAGAAAATGGTAAATTTATGACAGTAAAGAAGAGCTGCGTTCTGTCTTTTTGGCTGAACAATGAGAAAAATGCAAAAAAAAGAAAATATATAATGTGCAATCATTCTGTGAGAGTAGGACCTTGATATGAATACAGTGCAGTGGTGCAAGCAATGAGAAGCATTGATGAAAAGAAGTAACTGGAGCATGTGCAGTGGGCGTGCTGGCTATGCCTACAGTACGCATGGTCACAAATTTTGGGTTGCAGCCCGATGTTTAAGGACTACATACAGCATGGCTCCATCAATTCCTATGAAAGTTGCTCAGTGGGCATGAAACAAAGTTTCAACTTCTGGGTATAAACTTTCCCTGATCTTCTGCATTGTGGGCCCCAAGGACCAAGCGCACCAGTATTTCCTTTAACCCTCCAGCTCAGTCTCAGGCTCACTATAACAAATGACAGTATAACTTTGCATTCGGCTTGTAGTGGATTTTGTAAGACATACTGATTTACATATAAATTAAAAAATTATGCCCTGATTTAAAATGTGTGCTTCACAGTGTATTTCTTTATTCTTGTGCTGCTGCTGTACAGCCATTGAACTGACTTTTGCTGTTTTTTCAATAGTGACAAGAACGATCTTATCTTAGAAGTCTATGGGTAATGTCTTACAAGGTTTGTCTCTTGTGACAAACCTAGAAGTTGTAATTACGCAGTTTGGTCACTATGTCAAATAGGCTTTAAAGCCCAACACTGTTCCTGTATCCAGTTCCCTTTATACATCCATTGCTACCACCAAGAAGCACTTCTGTCAGCTGGAGAGACAGCCAGCAGTTCCATTTGGCTCTGAGGGGGCAACATGGCCACTTTATGGACCATGTTTACATTGCATGCGTGTGTGATGTTTGGAGGGTTGTCAGTTCATAGTTCATTGACCTTGAAAACAGTATCAGGCCCATCAGGGGTTCTCCTTGCCTTTGCTTGATTTCCCCATCTACCAAACCCCCTCTGGCAAGTGAAGACTAGTTTCTGTGTCTGTGCTGTGCATTTGGGTCCTGTATTTCTGTGTCAAAAGCACAATAACATGGATAGTTTGGCGTACGCAATAAGGGCATGGATGGTTAGGATTAGGCAAGAGAGGCACATGGTAAGGTGTACAAAAAAATCATCACATTCAGAAGGGAAGCAAACACCTGACTCCTGCTCGAAAGTCCATGGTTTGTTTGATCCATCCACCACCTCTACCGCAGGCCTATAGGGATGTCATGCTCCTTACATGACTTCATTACCAGCAGCGCTTAGTAACAGCACTAACGGTTCTGTCCTGCTGCGTTCTCATCTGATGCCATCTAGCAGTGTATCACGTGGACGTGAAAGTGGCTTTTGGCATCGGGATCTAACGCCAAAAGCGCTGCAAAAGTATTTGACAACTTTAGAATGAAAACCTGAGTAGGCAGATGTGAGAGGTCGCTGGGCTTAACAGATATGTAAAATTATAGATCATCAGCGTAGCAGTGATTGAACACTCAACCAAACTAACAGATTAAGGATTGACTGCTCATGCATGGTACAGAAATTGGGTAAGGTCTTTGTAGTGACACAGAGAAACAGGACAGGGGATATTCAATTTAACTCTTGTCTCCAAAATCAATTGACATTAGGTTTTTATTGACAGCGCAAACATAAGTGTCATAGTGAGAGTATTTCTTTTATTTCACAATCACAGAATCCACAGGCGGATAAAGGACTCTGCCTTTTAGAGTTTCAAGTGTTGTGAAACTGGAGCGTAACTTTAAATACACTGAGACAGAAACACACCGCAATGCAACTGAAACTAGATGTTCTACAACATTATTTCAGTGTACAGAGCCATGTTTGCCATGTGTGCAGGGACTCTCCTCTGCTTGGTGTCTCTGAGCCACTCAGCTTCTCTGGCCTGTGAGGACTCGGTCCGGCCTTTGGATCAACTGGACCCTCATCATTTAGAGGGCAGATGGGCTTTAGTTGCAGGCAGTTTCAGCGATCCAGCACATCTGGAATTCTTCAAACGCAGAAACAGCTCTAGCATTACCTTCTCAAACTTCTCTGATGCTTCTTCCAACATTTTGTACACACCGAGCGTCAGTGCTGGAGCGAAGTGTCACTATCATACCTACAATGTCTCACTGGAAGACAGCGTCCTCACCTTTGACGTGCGGGAACAGGTGAACCTCACTGTGACCTTCCTCTACACGTCCTGCCCAGACTGCTTGGTGATGCGCTTCGACAACGAGTCAAAGGAACCCATGCGTTTGCTCCTGTTCAGCAGAAGAAGAGAGGTGGAGCAAAAGGAGATGGAGGAGTTCAAGGCTCAGGTGGAGTGTCTCAGCATGCTTCCGGCTGCCGTGATGGATCCTAGCAAGGAGCTTTGTCCAGAGCAGAGTTAGTGACTCAGCAGCTATTCAGACTGAGGACAGACAAGAGCCTTGAGATACTTTGTTCAAGATGTTTCATGATTTTTTATCAGATAGTGTGAACAAAATAAAGTACAGTATACCAATGTCAGTGGGCATTTATTCATGTAAGAAATGTTCTTTTTGCCAACTCACAATGATCCATTTCCAATCCATTTCCCAATGAGATAAGGTTTAGTTTGACAAACCTCCTATGACAAGTTTAGGAATGTGCCTTTCTTATCAACCTCAGATGGTATTCATGTTCCTAAAAATTAAATCAAATTTTAGCTGTAAAATTGCAAAGTATTAATTCAAGAATTTATTTCATTTATGCTGTTCAAATAAAATGGAGCCTGGTACTTCTTAAAGCCCTCTATACTTGCATAATGTATTGGGTTTCACATTAAGTCATTAAAGTGGCACTTCAGCAGATTAGATGTTTTAGGAACGAATCATCAACAGAAGTTGCAATGACCTGTCTATTAGTTCCACATGTGAAAAAAAAACAAGACTTCCCATTTTGGGCGGAGGGGAAAAAAAAAAAAAAAAAAATGGCCAATACACATATTTTTTGTTGTGTATTTAATTTCTTGTTGTTATGTATTCCCCCCTTTGGTGCCAGGAAATTCTGACTGTTTTAAAGTCATTCAATCCTTCATTACACTACCTTTGAATGAACAATTATTCAATCATAAAAATAAAGCAACCTTGAAAATAATCTACTTCCATATGAAAGAGATTTCTTTTCTAAAAAAATAACTGCCTCTATAGCTTTTATCCTGCTATACAACTTTTAGTGCTAACACAGCCCTAAAAAAATTAATTAATTAAATGTAATCAAATGTAAATGCAAACACAATTAAAAACAATTAAATATGGAAAAGATCTTAATATTTAAAAACATAAATGCAGCTAGCTTATACTTCTTGTGTTTTTCATACAAAATATAATGCTCTTGTGTTTCCATTAAGCACAAACTTACAGAAGGCAGTAACATGGGAATAAACATGGGCCTCTTTTCAAAACAAAAATTGGCATCTTAGGAAAAGTATTCCCATACAGTGTGGCTCCTCTTTCTAATACTGATAGTAAAAAGAAAAAGAACTCTGGAACCTCAAAGCCTAGTTCTCAGTAAGATGCATGTTTTTCTTTAGAGATTAAAAAAATAATAAAAAAGAAAAGAGGATCTGTCTTGTTGCAAGTCAGTCCATTATATCCCCCTCTAGCCACTCAAACCTGAAAACAAACCACACATGCACACTGCACCTGTTTCCCTCGTACGTCATGCAAGTGTCTGGTTCAGCCAATGGCTTCGTCTCTGAAACAGCAGCCAGGTATGTTAACAAGTTGTCCTCGTCTGACAGCACCAACACCACTTCAGTCAGTGCAAAATCGGTGCAACACAACAGATAAATATCGACCACTGCCATCTTCAAATTGAATTTGCCGATATATAAAATCAAAAAATGAATATTGGCTAATACCGATGTTGCTAGTTGGCTAACTAGCATTAATAATGATAACCAGGCCTGGATCCAGAACACAATGAATCTGAAATGAGCGGAGGTGCATGTAAACTTGCCTCAGGAAACAGTGGGTACATAACATTCAAAACAAGCCATAACCGCACCGTGTGCATGCAGGTGTGCAGGTCAGTTTGTTGGCCTAAAAATATGTTACAAAGACTTTTTCATTTGAAAAATAAATAAGAGAATTGCTTCTGATGTCACAAGTAACTTTTGTACTTCTCATGACTTTGGTGTTTAAAATTGTCAGGGCGCCCCGTTTAATAGTATGGTACACAAAGTTTCTTTCTTTGTCTCTCTAAATTCCTTTTCTAATGAATGTCTACAATATTATCCACACCAATTAATGCTTTTTGATTTGATACATGAATTATTAATGAAGTGTTTAAAATTACACTCCTCATATTCTTTATCTCAACCTATCCAAACTTTTCTTCTCATCTTCTCATAAGGGAGAAAGTCCTATAATATTACAGACATAGTGTAATGTATAAACGTCTAAACTGAACAAACTGGAACTTGAGTCTCTTTAAACGGGGGTCAGTCCCTGCTCTGTCTTGTCTCAGCTCAGGTGTCCTGCCTAAAAAATGTTGAAAACACCTGAACTAAAAGATATACTGTAACATCTTGATAAATCCTTCAGAACACTGTGCACAGTTAGTAAATTAATCAACTGCTTTGGTTTCTTGAATACTCAAACAGAAAAAAAGCAACAGTGATTGTGATTAATCATTACTGGTATTAAGAAAAATGCCCTGCAGTTTCAGCTACACAAATGTGAGCATTTTTCTGGATTTCAATAATGATTAAATAATGATTTATTTTCCTATGGCAATAAATGGAATCTTTTTAAAGTTTTTAATTTTTTTGACAATCCACTGACAGTTATAAAGAAACTAAGACAATCATTTGCACCTCGATCGATGATGAAAAATGATTGCTAGTTGTAGCCCTAAACCCAATAACATGTACTTATTTGCAGCTCTGGTGTTATCTCTCTAACTCTCTAACTGAGGCAGGTGGAGATGTTGTAAGACTAATGGAATCAGTTCCAAAGCAAACACTGATCACTACCAAAATCAAACTTTCTACAATTGCAACAGTAATGAGTGTACAATTGATTGGGTAATGAGTTTTTACTGGAATCGTGCAGTTTCTTGATGCAAGTTGTGGTATAACACCAGCTCCATTCTGAGACCACAAGTAAAGAAGTGAAGAATCTACACAGAATCATCATGACTTCAACATACAGAGATTTGTTTGCTGTGGCCATCTTTCTCCTAAACCTGATGTCGCTGAGCCATTCAGCTCCTCTGGGTTGTGAAGACTTGCTCCGGCCTTTGGATAGACTGGATCCTCATCATTTGGAGGGCAGATGGGCTTTAATTGCAACCAGTCCACAACTGTCCTTTCCAGATAATGACGGTAGCATGACTGTGTACTTCTCCAATTCCAGTGAAACTTCTGTCTATTCCTACACCCAGGGCAACCTTTTTGGTGACCAGTGTGGTTATCTGTTTTACAACTTCACAATAGAAAACAGCACTTTTACACATATCTTGGACATAAACATCAACCTCACTGGATCCTTCCTCTATACATCTTGTCCAGACTGTTTGTTGGTGCGCTTTCTTCTGGAGGGAGGGTGGAGGGACATAACAGATTTTTATCTGTTCAGCAAGAGTAGGAGAGAGCTGGAAAAGAACGAAATGGAAGAGTTCACTGCTCAGATGGCGTGTCTGAACAGGCCTCCACCCAATGTGAAGGATCCTACCAAGGAGCTTTGTCCAAAAACAGACAGCCGGAGATCCAGCAGCGCAAACTGATGCAAAAACAGAGGGACAAAATGCCTAAGAGACACTGATTGATTAGTAAATGATATTTGGTCACATAGTGTATATGAATATGCACTACGTTACTTAATGTCAATGACAGTGGGTGCTTTGTGAAATGAAAATTTGTCTCTCTTTTTTTTTTAATTCTTCCAGATATCATTAGTAAACTTGTCCAACTATAATATTTTTTTCTTGCAATTATTGTGACATATACAATAAATAAGTTGAGTAGTGCGCATTATTGAGTTGCATTTGTTGGCAATTAACTTTCTTTGGACATGTTGGAACTTTTGAGTACTACTATATTAAAATGATTTCTTTTCATATGACTATTTCTTGGCAAGGAGTATTTGCCAGGCAAGAATTGTTACAGCTTCCTGCCTTTGTCTGTTTCCCGCCTGTTTCCTGACACACCTGCCTTCTATCAATCTTGTTCGTCCTTCCCTGTTTCCAGAGTTTTCCCTTCACACCTGTCTTGCATTAGTCTTGTTTGCTTCACCCTTATGTTCCCTATCACACCCTCACTGACAACCAATCCCTTTGTTTCCCTCCCTTTGTCCGTGCCCGCCTACTCCAGCTGTGTCTTGTTCTCGTGATTGGTGCTCAGTGTATATATACCTTTCTCTTTCTATTTGTCAGATTTCCTGTATTCATGGTTTCTTTCACTGGTTCAGTTTGTGTTCTCTGCTTAACCAAGTGTAATGCTTTATCTGTTTCGTTGCTATTTTGGAAGTGTTTTATAAGCTAAATTTAAGCTTACCTTTTGTTAAAACCACCTGCCTGCCTGCTGTTCAGAAGTTGGGTCTTCATTTGAACTGAAACATTACACATTTGGACAGAGCATGGCTTGCTGTCTCCCCCTGTCAGCAGTCTTTATGTTAAGCTAAGCTAAGTAGTTTCTGGTTTCAGCTACTTATTAAGCATACAAACATGAGCATTTCAATCTTCTCATCTAATTCAAAACACAAAATCAAATAAGCATTTTTGCCAACGCTTTTGTCTTTTCCTTTAAACAAAAAATTGCTTAATTCATCATGGTGAATCACGTGGCTAAGACATTATCATGGAAAACATTTTGACATCATATTTGGGAAAACACATGTATATAATAAAATAAGTTATGGCTAAAGTCCATTTAGCTGCTTTAGTTCCTCAGCCCTTATGTCCTGAGTCACTGCCATGACCTCCTGGGACACATATAACAGAACCACAGTTTGTTATCAGTAAGACCTTTTACTACTGACTACTTTATTTTTCATGAAAATTTGAAATGAGGACATTTCATCTGAAGAAGGGGACAAATAATGAGATTTATTTTTGATTTATTATTATTTTATTTGGTAGATAATTTTATTTTATTCCCTGTTTTATTTAGATAAATAAATTAATTTCATTTAAGCTCAATTCATACATTGTTGCCTATACTTTAAGTTAAAATAAGAAACTAGACCTACATCAGTGATCAGAGATGCTTCATGTGTGTTCAGTAGCAGTCTCACTAGTCAAAACGTCTGCTGTGTAAAAGGCCTATTGTGCCTGAAGGCATTCATTTCTGTAAATGCTAGATATCTACATGTGACAGAGAATGCCATCACACTTATAAAACTGCACACTGTAAGGAACATGAAGTGCGTCAAACACTAACAATATTTTTGTTTCCTTGTCTTAAAAAAATGATTATACTAACTGTAACAAGGACGGCTTATGACGGCAGACACCTTGTATCCCTCCATTAAATTACTGAAACTAGTATTTAACATTTTTTAATCTGAATATAGAACATAGACCATGACATGTACTAATGAAAAATTAATGTAACTTGTAGTGTCAGAGTTGTAAACTACAGGACTACAGACTCTCTTTATCTCAGTGTCATTAAAAATGTTTTCACCATATATTGTATCTTTGAAGTGTCACCTCAGCCACACTGTCTGATAGTTTCCCCCAAAGATTTCCCCAAAGTGTTTTAATAATAACATGCACATATCTTTAACAAACTGCTCTCCAAAGTCTTTATCTCAGCTCAGAGCAAATTTTCTTCCTCACAGGAAGCCTTAAGGAAGTTGTTCCAGACCACTTTTTTCTATTTTAATGACTCACCCTCTGCTGTGCAAAATGCAGGTATAACAATGTATGCTGATGATTCCACTGTATGTCATGCAGCAAGGACATGCTGTGAATTAATCAAGTTTTGTGTCATGAGTTAATTTAAGTATGTGATTCGATTTGAATAAATAAATTAGGCCTAAATTTCTCAGAAGCTAAATGTATTGTCTCGTTGTCATGATGAAAATAGGTTTCTAAGCCTGAACTGGCGTTATCTATATCGGATGAACCCATACAACAGGTGGACAAAACTAAATTGCCTGGCCTTGTCCTTGACAGTTACCTCTCATGAAATAAGAATATTTTTCAAGCAAAATATGAGTCAAGTAGAGTATACTTTTGCATGCTTAGGTCTGTTATTAATTCTTCATACCATATGTCACATAATTAATTGCTGCCATTGTCGCTGGCTGAGACATGAGCTATTTTCTCAGCCAACCAATAGCTCAAGGACACACCTTTTTTGGTTAGCCATTCATCTTATTGCTTCTTGTTTTGAATAAGGTTCTCTTTCTGCAGGTACTTCTTTCATGGTGCATTTGTGCAGATTCATCAGCCTCATCAGCCATCAGCCTCAGCCATTAGCCAACACCAACACCAACACCAGTGATTGCAAAATCTCTCTCTGGAGTCCAAGCACCAGAGATATTTCCTTCAAATCTGTCACATCATCTGTTAGACTAATCTGCACACCTTCAATCCGATTCAGCAAGTAGCTTAACCTTTAATCAGAGTGAAATACAGTAAAATCAGCAGACTGCATACATTGCGTTCACAAGAACGTTTTCTACAATTGCACACACTGATTCAAGTTTCTAAATCGTTGATTTAGACTCCTGTTCAACAGTACAGTCATCTGGATCTGAAACAGAATTTTGTAACATAAACCAGGACTGCTAGGCTTGTCAAAAACTTTTTTTCCAGCCACTTATGGTTGACCATTGTGCAAAGAATCACCTCAAGCATGGCCACATTCCAATGACTCAAAATGCCAACATTTCTATTCAACCAGATGGCTTCCTATAATAACACATATAAGCACAACACGACATTTGACAGGAATGGCTTGAAATGAATAACTGTCAGTGCCATCACAAACTGGAATAATTTATCCTTTAATATAAGCCTGATTAAAAATAAATCATCCTGTAAAGAGAATATGCAACAGATTTTTTTGGCATGCAGATAACACACTGAATAGTAGGAGGTATAACTAATAGAATTTAATATTCCTCTTCTGCTTCATATGTATTCATGTGTATAATTCATATTCACATCATCCATATATATAATTCTCTCTCATCTTTTGGATTGTACATGAATGTAATTTTTGTACATTAATGCAATTAATACTACTAATCATGTACTGTAATGTATTATATACTATATGACATGTGTGAACTACATGATTACTAGCTCATGGCCTTGGCATCAGCTATTGGGGGTCCTTTAAATATACAAATAAATGAATACAAAGAGAGGAAAAGAAAATCCTTGAAAGTTAGCAGAATCACAGAGGTCATTGCTTGATGTGGCATGCATGAGGTCATTTCTGTCTCTAGATTCAACAAATTAGAAAAATGAACCCTGTCTTGGTTATGAACTTATACCTAACGACTGTCTGCATTTTTGTATGCTGTCCTGTGTACTCACTGTAAGCAAATATAAGGTTTGCATTTTGGAGACTGGACTGCACTTATTTCAGTGCACACTGTTTTATTCACAGAAAATGTTGAAATAAATAGATAAATAATTCACAACAAAATCTCAAGTGGAGAGAACCAAAACAACAGTATGAGTTATCAGACTTTCTGTCATTGCACCATCATGGAGACCACACTTAGATAAGGGACAAAGAACCTGTACTGTGTTGCAAGACTGGACATTCTTTATGCAATTTGCACTATAAATAGAACGAGCGTCCCATCCAGCTCCACTCTTAGTGAGAAACAGCAACTGAGAGCACAGATTAAAAGGTGAATCCTGAATATCAACACAGAATCAGTGAAATCTCAACATGTTTGCTGTGTTTGCCACCTTTCTCCTCTGCTTGATATCTGTGAGCCATTCAGCTCCTCTGGCCTGTGAAGAATTGGTCCGGCCTTTGGCTCAGCTGGATCCTCATCATTTCGTGGGTGGATGGGCCTTAGTTGCAGGCAGTCTCAACCACACTCAATCCATGGAGGCCCTAAGACTAAGAGACAGCATCACTATGTACTTCTCCAACTCCAGTGAACCGTCCAAGTTCTCTTATACCCAAATTAACCGATTTGGTGATCAGTGCCAGTACCTGCCCTACAACATCTCTGTAGAGGGCAGCACCTTCACCTTTGATGTGGGGAATCGCTTCGACCTCAGTGCCTCTTTCCTCTACACGTCCTGTCCAGACTGCGTCGTGATGCGGTGGATTGTGAAGTCTAAGAAGAGGCAATCTTTAGACCTGTACCTGCTGAGCAAGAGGAGGGAGGTGGAGGAGAAGGAGTTGGAGGAGTTCAAGGCTCAGCTGGAGTGTTATCAGCTGCCTACACCTGTTGTGATGGATCCTACCAAGGGGCTTTGTCCAGAACAACCGGAGAGCCAACCCACAGCAGCAGCAGCAACAGCTCACACTGAGGAGAAAACAGAGGAACAACAGGCATGAGGGACCACATTTATACACGCTATTCAGTCGCAGATTCCATTCTTTTACATTACATTACATTTTTATCTAAAGTCTGTTATTACGGTTTGTCCATGTGATGTTGCTGTATCCTTGCAGAAGCTGTTGCTCGACTGCTGTTGGTCCAGTCAACAGTGTCAAACACTGTACTGTCATATGTTTCATTTTTGTCAAATGTCAGATTACTGTCAATTGTGATAGTTTTACAAAGTGTAATGAAGTGCTTATTTTATGAATGATTTTGTTCTTAAAATGTGAATACCTGTCAGAAAGTTAGCTATCTAGCATAACGTCAGTGCATTCGCTAGAAAACAGCTCATAAATTCTGAGAATATTCCATCAGCGTATACTTAGCATAATTTAATGTTTGCATCAATTGTTGATAGGGACTGTATTACTATAACAATAATAACACCTTAGAACATGCATGTAATGGAAACATTAACATCAATAGTTATGCCATTTAGCAGTAGAACTAGAATGAATAAAATTCTGCTAAAAACTGTTAGTCATTGCATGGAGTGTAAACCAATGTTTTTGGTTAAAACAGACCTATTTGTGAGTACTAATCGATCAGCCATCACTCATGTTAGCCATCACAGCTAAGTTACCTGCAGTTAATTAGACATTCACCCAACGATCAAAATGGTCATAATGTCTTTAATACATGGTATTTGTCAGAAAGCCTACATAATATCTGAGTAAAGTGACAGTTATTTATGTTGCACTACATGTGGAATTCATGAAGAAAATAGTTATTGTCATTTATTGCATTTTTAGAAAGTATACTGTAATGCTATACTTACTTATGTAGAGTGCCTCAGGGATGACGTTTCTCTGTAGGCCAACTGGAAAGCTAACATTGCCCTGGTTTCCCTGTCAAAAAGTCTATGGGATTTTTTCATTAGATTTTGAATCATTGCAGGAAAAAAGCTCTGTGGTAACAAAACATTTATTATACTTACACATTTTGTTCAATCAGATAATCTCCAGAAATGAACACCACCAGGATTTTTTAAGCCTAAATGCAATAGCCAGAAGGAAAAAAGTTATCGTCAGGCTACAAACAAACTACACTACCGTCATGTCGCCACTGCTACGAGACTGTAGGCTTAAAGCCGTGCTCAGTATGTTTCGGCGTGATGATGTTCTGTAGTCATTTATCCTCTCGTCAGCAACCGCCATTTTTAAGACAGATGAAAGCTTCAAATTTTGCAAGTGAGATAATTACTTTTGTGCTTTATGTTGTAGAACAAAACACGAAAGCCTCTAAGTTAGTGTTAACTACAGACCTTATTTCAGGCTTAAGACCAAAAACTCATTTAAAAAACACAGTGACACCGAGTCGAGGAAACCGGAGGTACTGGGTTTGAGATTTCTGGGTTTTAGTCATGTCACCCAAAATCAATGTATACAGCCAATACAACATGACACACACATTTATTTTGTTACAATGTCTATGTCAATTTTATTCCTGTGTTTTCATTTAGCAAAAATGCCCACTCAGCAAATAGTTTGAACATTCAACTTTTGAGTAAAATTGTGTTTTTACATAAAATGACTATAATTTACTTGACTTGATGTGACTTCTTCATAAAATAGATGTATTGTAGTGCTGTAAATTACACCTTGAAACACTGAACTCTAATTTCTGTTTTTTTTACCAATGTGAAAAAAAAAACATGTAATACTTAAAATAAAATTACGCCATTAATTTTTTTTTCTGCAGATATAAAAGGACAAAATGAAAGTGCGCAGTCATATAATCACCCTCTTATCCCTCTGCTACATTCCTCATTCACTTCCATGCTGTAATAATTAACGTGTTGCTCACTAATTGGATTAGCACTATACATTTTTAAATCCACAACAATAGGGTAAGCCTCTAGCACATGTATTGGTGCATGCACACGTGCCAACTCTTGTGTTAGTGAATGTTTGTTGGTGTGAGCATGGTATGCAAATGTAGGCGTGCACTGGTGTACTGAGGGTGTTAGTGAGCAGAAGGGAGGAGATACAGGCGGCGGGGCTGTAGAGCTGGGAGCAAAGAGATTCCTTTTGTGTTGATTATACATCAGTGACCTGAAAGAAGACAAGTGCGCATTCTCAGAAATGAGTATCTGTCATTTGGAGGAAATTTTTCAAAGTATTTTGTTAACAGGTATGTGCAACTGCTTATTCTAGTATTTTGTAATTTACAATTATCAGCACACATGCATCCATTATAGTCCACTCAATTGAAAATGTAACAGAAATTATTGTAAAAAGTCATGTCTGCAGATGCCAGCTTTTTCTGGTTTTATTTTTTGGTTACAATGACTAAAGCATATCAAACTAAGTGACTGTAATTTGTGCAAAGAACTATGTCAGCAACCATTAGATAGTAGCAGAGCTAATTCTAATTAGGGATGAAGTTGGCTGCATTTATTTAAATTCATTTGCATTTTTGTCATATGCCCTCAGATCTTAAACTACCTTAGGACACTGCTGACCCCAAAAAAGGAGGGCAAGTTTATTTGTAAGGCCCGTCGCAGATGTATTTTTAATGATGATCATGATTTTGCTGTTCTTTTGATAAAGTGGGCCCCTTTGTAGATAATGAGCAAAACATGAGTCTGTTATGTAATGGGAGTTTTAAAGCCGCAATCTCTTGCAACCTCTCTTACCCAATGAGAGAGTTGGAGAACCTTTGGATAAATTCTGCCAGCGTTCGCTGAGTGTCTTTGAAAATACAACAGAACAGCATGTCATATTAGATCTATAATGCCATTAGTTTGTGGGAGCAAATGTACATAAGGGAAATATCTCATTATGGCATGTCAGAGTTTCCACTCAGAGTAATCAGATTACATTACCATACCACACTATCAATGAGGGCATTGTTTCACTACTGTAGCGTTGCAGGATCATTGTATTAATGGATCTAAGCTTGTTTATTTTTTCAGCAGGATTTTCCACAGAATCAGCAGGTGTTGGTGAATAAAACTGTTTAAGCAGAGATTTGCAAAGATTTCAGTTAAACCATCACAGCAGTCTCCCTCTCACTGTAACAAAATGCTAGTTTTCACACTCTGTTTCACAATGAAAATTCATGCTGGGATCCCTCAGTCAATGAGTGACATAATGCTACCGCTATGAACTGCAAGAAAGTGAGTCTGTCACCATGTGGTCTACTAAACAACTTACCCAAGCAATAGCTGACTATATAAAGTCCAGTTATTTTCTTTGTCTGGAATCTGGAAAGGTGCAGTAGCAATGAACCCCCCTGAGAAATGTGTTACCCCCTCCCTGATAAAAAATAATTCAAGGTCAGTGTTAGTGTCTTTAAGATTCATTGCCCCCTCAGTTTTTAAGCGTAACCTTTCAGTTTAAAGCACTAACCATGGTGGCATAGCTTGTCGGTAATGGAGCTAAATAATGCCACTCCAAAATCAGGCAATTTTTTTTTGGCGAGGAAACAACTAGCATGGCCATTTTCAAAGAACTTTCACCTCAAGAGACCTTAATGACAATAGGCTCTATAAGTACCCACAAGTCTCCCCGAAGTGGGGTTGTTCCTGGTAAATGTTTTGTTCCTCACAATCAATGTACTCCTTCAAATTAAAGCTTTATATTTGTCTTTTAAAAGGAAATGACAACCACCCTATTTGAAGGATGATGAATGGCCAAACATGTATAGATACGTGACACATTAAAGGTCCGGTGTGTAGGATTTAGGGGGATGTATTGTCAGAAGTTGAATATGATATATAAGTATGTTTTCTTCATTGTGTTTTTATTATCTTAGAATGAACCATTTATATCTATTAGAGCATGTCCATATTCATAAAGTTCACCATGTTGCACTGCCATGTTTCTACAGTAGCCAAGAATACACAAACCTTGTTCTGGATAGGGCCATTCATGTTTTCTGCTTTTTGTGTCAAACACTGTAGTTAGCAGCTCCTCTGTGATGAGAAAATGGGGAAAACTGATTTTTTTTTTTTTAACATTTGTTTCGGAGAGGAAGCATAGAAGAGACGCAGATTTGTTTATTTTTTAAGCTTTTTGGCCTTAATTATAATGCAGCTGGAAAGACAGGAGGAATGACGTGCAGAGCCACAGGTTGGAATCGAACCTACGCTGCTGCAGTGGCCTCGGCCTATATGGGATGCACACTCTACCAGGTGAGCTAGAGGTCATCCCAGAGACACTGATGTATAATGTGAAACTACTTTATTGAGTGTTTTTCACATTTTTTTTTATCACCTGGTCCATTTGTTTTGAGACCTCTGCAGATAACTTAGCTCCTGATCACACGTTTCAGTAGGTTACAATATGCAATCCTCACAGCTAGATCTCACTAAATTACCCCAAATCTTTTTCATTTGCATGTCTTATAATTAGTAACAATTACTGTAAATTATATGAATCAAAGTACATCAGTATGCAACTACACAACTCTTCATTGACTGTTTTTTCTAGCCTATACTTAAATCTAACCTATACTTAAATAGCATAATAGAATTCCTGAAATTTTGGTTTTGGTGTGCCAGTCCAACATTTTTTAGTGGCCCAATCTGGCCACCCCTAAGAAAAATTATGGGCACAACATTGTTTTTCTAATACAATAACCTTGAAACGACAGCACTTTTTTTTTGTTTTTTGTTTTTTTTTTTTTACCAATGACAGCCTGATTCCAATAGGACAGTCACCAAACAGTCACCAAGCCAACAATTGTTGCTTGTAAACAGTGTCTGTCATATCTGTCATGACTCACTGCTCTCATCCTAATTTACCCACGTTGGGCCACGTTGTTCTGCCATCATTGTCACTTCAGTGTTCCCCATCCATCCTGCCATGTCTTGTTGTCAGTCCTTATTATCTCTACATGAGACGGAGGTGTACCATAAATATCTATTGTATATGTCCATCCGTCCCAAATCATCATCCCCAAGTGCCAGGATCTACATTTCCCTTAATGATCAGTCACAGCTGGAGTCCGGCCAGAGTGGTTTGGCAGGAATCAACATGGATGAGAAATTTTGTGGAAGAACAACACAGGAGTTATATGTATATTTGTGTGTGTACAAGAGGTGTTGGAAAGGCAATAATATTGGTATAGGGCAAATTTGAACTAACAGAGATAGTGTGTGTATTAAAGAGGAAATAAGGACCTGGACCTCCCTTTAGTCACCCTGCGGTCAATCCTATTTTGATTTCAGATTGTGTGTGCTTTGTGTGTGTATGTGTGTGTGTGTGTGTGTGTGTGTGTGTGTGTGTATGGGGGGGCTGAGCCATTCCCCAGCCTGTAAGCAGATTAAAGAAAGGTGTGTTCAGCAGAAAACTTTATACGTTGCAGAACAGAGCAGAGTAGCTGCTACCTTACAGCCAAAGCTGAACACAAAGTTATAAACAGGCTGCCTGTCATGTGGGAACAAGAGCACTCAGCCATTAAAAGGATGGGACACAAACACATTGCTCTAATCTTGCCCCAGCTACCATGCACAATTTTGTGCACAAATACAAAAATTGGTGACAAGTTAGAAAGAAAATAAAGTGACATAGAGTATTTTGCTACCACAGGCACCAGACAGGATGAAAACCAACTGTTTGTATTATTCTTTATTTATTTTGTATTCTCACCATTTCTTTTTAAATGTCACTTCCTATTCTACGAGCAGTAGTGTTGCAATGCAGGTTGAATGAGGTTTGAAAACAGAAACGAAACCAAAGCACTTAGCATTTCAAAACTATTCCGCAGTAAATGTCACAGTAGATACAGAATGATGATTCATTCTCGTGGTAATACTACAGCGAGACATTTCATCTGCGTTGAAATAATGGGGTATAAATGGGTGACCATGTTTGTTGATGCACTGCGTTAATCACTCTGTTGTTTGCCCCTTTCCCCTCTGCGTCCCTCTTCTCTCGCTCAGACTGACTGGCTGGAGGCCGAACAACTGACTGCTCCAAACGAATTTTACGTCGGCAGACTTGTCACCATGGCAACAAAGCCCGTGGCCTGGCAGGAACAGGGTCCTGTCAGCTCACAAGATGAGTGGGTCAATGAGTTCTGGGCACAAGGTGAAGTGGGTGCAACTGCAAGTCACAATTCTCCTCTGCAAGAGAAAAAGGCTCCTAGGGCTGAACCTGAAGACGACATGCTTGACGAAACGCTGCAAGGGAGCCAAATGCTCTCAAGATCTGAAACAGTTGATGCCACCATATCAGAAGATCAGGAATCAACAGGAATTAGTCTGTGCACCCCCAGGGAGACACAAGAGATGGTGACAGATTTGGAACAAATTGCCCAACTATCAGAGGCATTAAAGACTCAAGAGGTCAAGTGTATTGAACCATGTGAGGATGCTTTCCCACCTCTTCCCAACTGTGCTTCATCAACACAGGAATGCTTTGAGAAAGAGAGCTTGTCCAGCCTAGAGGGGGAGGAGTGGATCAGTGACACTGAGATCATATCAGACCCAACCGAAGACCATACGTCTCCCGATAGCCAGAACAGTCATGAATGTCCACACACGCCTTTCCTAGCTGAGCCAGTAAATAAAGATGTAGAGTCATCAACTGAGGAGATGACAGGAGATAATTTGACAACAGAGGAGAATGACACACAGCTGAACGCTTCACCAGATGATTTTGACAACAGTGAACTAGAAAATAATGTGCCACGAGCTGCAGCTGCTGGAATAAATCCAAGTACTCATCATTCTCTCTCTGACAGAAACAGCTCAGATGATGTATACACTGTGTGCTCTCCTCCTTTTGCTGATGAAAGCGAGGAAGAAGAGGAAGTGAGCAGTAATATTATGTCTTGTCAGCAGCAATGGACTACACTAGACATCAGTGACAGGCCTCTCCAAGCCTCATATTCCGCCAATGTTTCCACAGAACAAGACCCAACTTTTCCTGTAGTTCCTTCAACAAAACAGCAGGAGGAGCTGCTGTCGCAGCACCAAAGGGAACTTGCCCCCAAGGGAGTGAACCAGGAAGCTGCACAACAGGTGCTCGGCCAGAGCTCTTTGTCGACTGTTGCCATGGAGCTGCCCAATCAGGGCGGGGCAGCTTCTCAAGGCTCTGGTTGTGTTGTGAGAGAGAGGCACAGCAGGGCGGGGGGAAGGACAGAGGGAGAAAGCAAGCAAACAGGTGGAGAGGGAGGTCAGAAAGAGAGCAGACCTGAAAAGAACAAGGCGGTTGGGCAGCAACACGACGGAAGACCAGTCCAAACACAAAAGCTTAAGCAAGAAAAACACAGCTTTGTTTCTTCTATGCACACCAGGATGGAGAGTGACTCGTGCGATGAGAGTGACAGTGGAGTTTCAGCAGACTTCTCCCCGTGCAGCACTTTGGAGGGCAACACCACCATCGCCACGGGGACTCCAGCACCCATACCCAAAGAGACACCCATTGAGAGGGAGATCCGACGGGCTATAGAGCGTGAACACAGCCTGAGAAGGTCCAGAGGACTTCCAAATCCTCCTACTTCCCCAGAGTACGTAGAGATCCCTTTGAGGAAAACTGTTCTCTGCCAGTCAATAACTGACAAGTCTGAGAGGTGTCAAGGCAAAGACAGGCAGTTTGCAGGCAAAAAGATGCAGCATGACATCCACGCGGAGGCCCAGAGGGAACAGGATCTGGTCAAGCTTGGAAAAGTTCCAGGTTTCTATGACAAAGGCACGGTACGCCAACTCAAAGAGAGGAAACAGCTTTTTGAGGCCTTTCAGAAACCCAATGATTCAACTTTGAGTTTGCCAGTCAGAAGTAAGACCACATCCTGGTCCTCTGCCAGTGACATTTCAACCCTGGAGGACGTCTCATCGCAGGCATCCACCATAGGAGGCTCGTACGTGGAGAGGATTCCCACACAGAGCCAAGCCAAGGGAGGGAGTTCCACCTCTTCAACTCCAAGAGGACCGGGCTTTTCTGAGGGGACAGCCTGTCAGGTCATTATCCTGGAGAACAATCTGAGCATCCCGTCACATAAGCTCTACCACGCCAAACCAGAGACTGTAGTAGACTCCAGAGGGCCAAACATCTCCTCATCCAGGACAGAAGGACACGGTGGGATTAAATTCAGTGATCAGGAAAAAGAGGAGAGGGAAGAGGAAGAGATGGTACCCAAGGAGAACCCCTTTTTCAAGCTGCGCTCTTCAACAAATGGACTTAAAGTGGAGCAGGACATCCGCGAGGCTCAAGAGAGGGAGAAGGAACTTCACAAGCAGAGGATCAGTCTGTATGGGGGCACTGAAAAACCTGGGGGGGTAGGAGGAGGAGGAGGAGGAGAGAGGCCACTCAGCACAGAAGTAAAGAGTAACACGTTGTCTCCTACTTCAATAAATGGACTGGCTGTTCCTGACTTACCTTGCTCATCATCTAGAGGGGGAACTAGACCCCCAGCAGGTTAGTGAAGTGCTGGGTGTCTAGATAAGAGCTAGAAATGTGTGTGTGTGTGTGCAGGCTATGATTGATTCTGCTTGCACCCACACAGGCAGTGTGTTTGTATGGGGGTATGTGTATAATTTTATTTTTATTTTTTTTGTTTTTATATCTGTGGTGAGATGATGAAAACCCCCTGAAACAGCCCGGCGAGCATATTATTTTATTTTTCTCATGGTCAGTGGAAAACCTCAAGACGGCTTCCGAAATCAGTGTTAGCTGTTATGAGCAATAATTTTGCACCGGAGACCATAAGCTGGCCGACAACAAAATAAAAGTCTGTAACTCCACAATAAATAAAGCATCTAGTCTGTCAGATTAATTGCAAAAGCTGAGGTGAAGAAAAAGTCCTGAGTCATAGCTCGACACTTTATTGTGTCAGCAAGAAAGGGGCAGGTTGGTAGAGTCCAATTTTGGGATGAAGCGTTCAAAAAGTTCATGCAAGCTGTTGTTTTTTTAGTTCTTATGGTGAGAAAGATTTAGTGTTAAGTCTTATTACAACATGATCAAATGTAAGATATAGTGCTGCTAATACAGCCTGCTGAGAGGAAAGGTTATTAATGTGCATTGATGTGTTTGTTCAACTTTGCAGCCATTATGTGCATTAACTGTACAGCAGTTACTCCCAACTAGTGGTACTTATACCCCAGAGATTTTGTCTGCAGGTGCCAGGGGTTACATGGGAAGATTGCAGAGTAATTTGTATTACCACACAGACATATAGATATGTATAGCGTTAGGTATTACAATTTGAGTAAACATAGAGAGCCAGATGTTGAGTCTGCCGTTACTGCAAGGTGCTGTTGAGTATGTGAAAGCTAATAAGCCAGCGAGCAGAGAGGGACATTTAGCGGACCTGTTAGATAAAAGCATTGGACAATTAGTTGTAACCAATACAGTAGCTAAACAAAAACGAATAAAAAGCGTCTAATCGAAAGTGTAGCACAAATGCAAACTTGTGTAAAATAACCTAAACGTTAACAATTAAATGGTGTGAAACAATATCAGCTTTTCTATAATTAAGTGTTAGTTAACATCCAGTTTAAAGTTGATTTAAATGATCATATTTAAACATGATGAGTGGTGTGAATGAAGAGGTGCTTGAGTTCATCTGGCAGGGTTGAGAGGGATTATCAGACAATAGACTGTACAATATGTATGAGTGCATTTTGATGGCAGACAGGGTTGCTAATGTGTGTTATGTGACTTATTGAATGTCAGTGTCACCAGTCATCAAAGGCGAAAGAGGGCATGGTCTCTCTGACATCATTAGTGCACCCCTTCAACTTTGCTCCAAAGTTAGGCCAAATTAAGGAACAACTTGCATGGCCACTTTCAGAGGGGTTTATTGAACTCTCACAACCTGGTCTCTCACTCACTGGGCCATCAGGATCAGATACTGACAAACAGAGGCATACTTTAGTGCAGGCATGTCAAAGTGGTCCACAGGGGGGCCGGTGTGGCTGCAGGTTTTGTTTCCAACCAAGTAGCAGCACACCAGACTTGACTCATTTAATCAACTGATCTCCGTCTTCAGACAGTTGATTGGTCAAACTGTGCTCTTGGTTGGTTGGCACAAAAACCTGCAGCCACACCGGCCCCCCTGTGGACCAGTTTGACATGCCTGCTTTAGTGGCTGAATGTGACAACCCGACAGCAGCATTTGCTGATGCTCTGGGCACTACCTAAGTATAAAGAGATAGAAAGTCCACATCGGGCAGGCAGAAGAAGAGGTGAATGATGTCACGCAAACTCTGGTCTGCCTGCTAGTTGTGCACAGTGCACATCCAAAAGTCAGCCGAGTTGTTTTAATAATAACAATAAATCTAACCATGTTCTTTGTTGCCTTAACTTAAGAAAGTAAACCAAATAATGATTTATTTTAACAAATGTTCTAAATTTATTTTGAAAGGAGACTGTATGCATTTAAGGAGCAGAATTTTTTTAGAAGCGATGATCCACATAACAAGCACATATTGGCACGCTGTCCCTGAAAGTCCAAAACTGATTCAGGAGGGTACCTGGTGCATCATATTTTGGCTTGACAAGCCTCTGACTAAGCGTTGGTATTTAATGTTGAGAGTGAGAATGTGTTGAGTTTCACCTCAAGATATCTGCATGAAATGGATTCTGTGGATACTCACGAGTTCCTCTAAACTAGAGAAGCCTTGTTTCCTCCTTGTTTTGCTCCTTACAATCAATGTACACCTTCAAATGAAAGCTGGCAATTTGTCTTTTTAAGGAAAAGGACAACCAGCTTATTTGAAGAACAATGAGTCATGATGAACATGTACATAATACATTTAAACAGGATTGTTGTGGATCTCAAAATGTTAACAGATAATCAGTAAAAGTAATTAGTAGTTTTAACTGTAAAATAACAAAGTATATCAGTATTTGACTCCTAAATATGGACATGGACACATATGGACATCTATTAAAACTTCACTTAATAGCCTGGGCTATGCTTAAACTACTAAAATCAACTGGCTTAGATATGGGACAGGCTTTTACTTCCTTTACCTCCACACAAAACTGTTCTGCTCTGTAAAAGATGGGAAATACAACCAAACTGTTTAGTTAAACCTCTTTGTTCTTTGATTCTTATGGTGTCAGTAAAATGAACTGAATGATTTTGAACTGAATTATAGAGAATCTTACTAAGCTAGCCATGTGTGTAGCATGTCCATATTGACAATTGACTATTTTTGTCCTCAATCTAAGCAGCTAACTAATATTAGCTCCAGCAGGTAGCCAAAGAACTTCTATAAAAAATGAACTGCATGGTAACCAGACTGTCTAATTGAGACAGGCCTTTGTTTGTCAAAATGTGCAGCCACACTGGGCTAGTAAAAGGGAGCAGGCCTTTAATGGGGCGGGCTAATATAAGTTTTATGCTAGTTTTTGATATACGACAACAGCATAATAGAATTCCTGAAATTCCGTTATGGGTTTTAGTTTTGTGTGCCACCCCATGATTTTCACTACTAATAACTGCACCACAGTTGAATGAGCACATTTGGGACATAATGGGCGGTGTTCATGAAGTGGTGCTTGAGTTCCTCTGGCAGGGCTGAGGGGGCACATCAGACAACAGACTTCTGCACAGTATGATTGTGTGCATTGTGTTAGTAGGAAGGGTTGCCAAGGTTTTTTTTATGGTGACTATACATGAATGACAGTGTCGTCAGTCATCATAGCTTTAACAACTGTGTGACGATCAGGGTGTGCTACTACAGGACATGAATGACCATGAGTCAGTGCGGGGAAACAATCATGTATTGTTTTACAGATAATGCAACCTTTTTCATATTCCTCCTTCATTTCCAGTGCCTACATTTTGTTTCTCTTTCACCAAGTTCATGTTCAATCAAACACATTTCTTTCCCGTAAGTCCCTCTGCATCTCTCTCTTCTGCTTCATGTTCACTCTTAATCTGATTCAACGAGGCTTTATTGCTTACAGTGTGGAGCACAAACAAAATCACAGGAATATTCTGCCTCATTATTACGCTGCTCTTATTCCACTTACTCTTTCTCTTGCAGCACACCAGTCAGTTGGCAAGATGTGCGTGTGGCCCCCAGCCCAGGCTGAAGACGAGAGGATAAACTGTCCAGAGGTGAGGTAGCATTACCAGGTCATCCTATTGCAATGACATTTATACATTAAAATTTCCTTTATGTGACTCCTTGTTATGAATTTCTGAAAATTTGATAATAAACGAAACCAGGCCTCATAGTGATATTAATTTAGTATTTTTGCTCTTTAAAATGAACACACTACCCCTGCCTATCTGGTACACTTGGTATGGGACATGTAAATGTAGGCAAATTACTTTGCTGAGTCTCCCTCAAATGCAGCTTAAAAGGATATCAAGTTCCACAACAATAAAGCTTTATCAACCCATTGAAACCTGAGCAAGTTTGCAGCAACCAGCAACTTAAGAAATGGCTCTAAAAGTGCAAGAAATTATTTAAAAATGTGCAAGAAAGTTACTTGAAAATAAGCAAAAAATAAAAAAGGGAAAAAAGGGACATTTCCCCCCTCATTTTTTGATAATAACCAATAATCCTCCTGTGCAAATTTTCAGATCATTTTCTTGTCATCTTTTACTCTTTTTTTTCACAGTTTGCGTGACATTTCTTGCGAAGTTGATCATTATGTTTCTCCCATGTTTTTGAAAGAAATAAACCAATTTTCTCAGGTTTCAGAGGTTTACATGCTCGTGAAAGGCTTCTGAATGCAGGACGAGAAAACTGATGATCATCCAGGTGTTCAAGGGTTAACTGAGAGTTCATGTATGAATTGCAGTGTCACTTTAGAGGTTCAGTGATTCTCTCAGCAGTATGAATATGAACGCATGTTTAAAACTGCACCGGATTGTAAAGGGTCCCATGAAGAAAGGCTCTTGGGAGGATGTCAGCATCTCGTTTGCACCAAATATGGGCCACAAACATCTGATAACATACTGAACACACAGTAAGGAGCTTATCTTTATAGATAAGGGAAGAAGGCAAACAGCCCCGAGACAGAGAGGGAGGGGGAGTCTGTAGTGTGTGTGTGTGTGTGTGTGTGTGTGTGTGTGTGTGTGTGTCTGTGTGTGTGTGTGTGGGCAGGAGTGTGTGTGTGTGTGTGTGTGGGTGGGTGGGTGTGTGTTTGTGTGTGCAGTCAATAGTGGAAAAACGAGGCAAGTCAATCGACAATCCGACTGATTTCCGTTACCTGCCTTGTGGGTCTTGCATCTCTTTGAAACTGCGATATCTCAGATTAGAGTCGAGTGCTGCTCCGTGGCCTTAGCTGTTTAATTCAGTTTGCCATTGATATGCCGGGTTTTAGCTGCACGCTTCAGTTTGACGTTGGCATTAGCAACATTTTGCTCTCTTTCCTCTCCCTGCCTCATGCATCTCGCCCTCTCTCTCTCTCTTTGTCTCTCTGCCGGTTGGTTATCAGCTCTCTGCACCGACCTGGTTCCTGATTAGAGTTCAGGAGCAAACGGAGGATTGCAGGAGAAATTGGCCTCAGTTGTTGACTGAGTCACACCAAACACGGCTTTGGATCACAGTTGCATTAACCTCCCTCTGACTTATGGAGCTAATGATGCTCATCCAAAGAGATGTCCTCTAGAGGAAATCATTTCTTTTTTTTATCTTTTTGCTCCTTTTTTCTCCTGTGCTGGCTTATTGATCTCATCTCCTGCTCCCACTCATCTGATGTTTCTACTCCCTAATTCTCTTTCTTTTTCTGCTCCCACTTGAAATGCAACATTCGGTCGGCTTTTGCCTTGCAATCACCACTTACTCCTGCTGTCCCGTCTTGTCACACAGAGTCCCAGGACCCCTAGACTCAAGAGCCCTCTGGTGCAACGCTGGGAGTCTGGTCAAATCAATGGACACAACATAGACGACGACTGAGCAGACTTTGACAGAGCACAGCGAAAGAGGAATGAAGGTTAACCGAAAGACTGTGAGATAAAAAGGAAAGCAGCGTAAGAAAAGTGGGAGCAGAGGAGGGAGTGAATGTGAGGCGAGAAAGAGGTCAGGGATTGAGGCTACAAATGGGGTCAGGAGGATTGGGAGCAAGGAAAAGGATTGGCGTTGGACTGAAAAACCTGAGGAGTTACTTCAGCAAGGTGGAGAGAAAAAGTGGATAAGCACTTGGCCTGTTTCTGACGCTGGAAAACTCTGAGACTAATGAATGTAAAAAAAGCAAAAAGATAATAATAGCACTGCTGCACTGGAGAAAAAAATGTAAAATTTAGCATGAATGGGATTTTCAGATTTAAATGAAATTCTTAACAGTTGGATTTTTTAATGAGTCTATCATTGTTGATGAAAATTGAGTGATTTAGCATCTAGCTAGACAAACAATGCCATCGCCTATTTTAGGCCTTTAAAAGGCATAGTTCAGATTTTTATAGGGTAGTTTTCTATAGACAGTATATTACATACAGCAGATGTCAGTCGTTATGCCCCCAGTTTAGAAAAAGCAGGCTTAAGTCTGACACTGAAGCTAAGCAATGAAATGCTGTAGATAGGTCATAAACAAAGCATATTTTAGGCACTCAAAAATGTCCAATTTAAATAATAATAATGATATTTGTTAAAATGTATGCTATATTTAGAAGATTTTCACTGCCTTCCCTTACTGCCAGACAGTGATTTCCAAAAGAAAAAGTTTGTGTTATTTTGCTCCGTTCAAAGCCAGGCTTCATTGAGAAAAACATTAACATCGCTGAACACAGGAGCTGCTGATCTACAGCTGCCTCAGGCTGGTCGTTGTCTTGTGTTATTGTGTGACTCTAGTGTATAAAGCAGTTAGTTCATATTCACCAAAGTCACACAGTAACATGAACAAACTAACTGATCAAAGCTGCGGCAGACCAGACCCAGCTCCTGTGTTCAGTGGGCTGATTTTTAGATGGGACTTTTTTGAACTGGATAAAATAGGCTTTGTTGCTGGCCCCCATCCACAGTAGTAGATTGCTTAGTCTCTGTTTCAAAGTCCAGCCTGTTTCCCCAAACTGGGGGCGTGCTGACAGTCATCTACCGTATGCAATATGCTGACTATAAAGAACCCCATACAACCCCACTTAAAAAAAAAATCGGAGCTATCTCTTTAATGACACTGAGTTACTAGTTTAATACACCTGTACAATCTAATGCAATCCTATGCAATAGCCATGCAATAAATCCTTCCTTTGTGTAGCCTAGCCTGTTCAGTTTTTATTGACACTGTATAAGAGAGTTGTTGATTCAACTCAATGGTTCTTTCAAAGGTTGTAGTCGATGTCAGAGTTGTATTTGACTGCATTATAATGAAATAGCATTTACATATGAAGGGAAAGAAAGTTGTAAACACCTCTCAGCACAATGGAGTCCAGTGCTACACTAACACTCACTAAAACATGACCTGCTCCACAAAGAAAAATCATTTCTGCGTTTTTGTGTTTGTTCACATTGTTGAGGTGTTTCTTGTACAGTGGTAACTCAGTGTATATAGGCCAGTGATCTGAAGTATTGCACCAGTGGTAATCCGTGAAAGGCTCATTCTTTTGTTATTTTTCATGCATCACCACAGAGAGATGGATTATAGTGCAATAAAGCACCTTCTTTAAGAAGTGCAATCTGGATTTCAGAGCAGGATGATACAACTTAATACAAACCTGATGCTTAAATAATAGCTGCTCTGTTGCCTGTAACATTTTTCAAATAATGCCTTAAGAAGGTATTTTGGCACGAAACGTCATATACATAATTAAGGGTGTTTCTTTTAGTCTCCTTTATTTTTATTTTTTTTACTTTTTTATTTTTTGTACCTGGCTGAAGCAGAAATAATGTAACAGCCTCTGGAGGTACCTGATCTACCAGGTGAGCTACTAGGTGACACTTCCTCCATGTCTTTCAAGGACCCATTATAAAAGTTTTTTTTCTTGCCCTACTTGCCTGTCATTTTTCAAACATATCAAATCCAAACTCTATTCAAACATAATTTCAGCCAGTGGCATACATGGAGGGGGAGAAGGAACGTGGTAAGGAAATAAAAATCTGTATGCTATATGATGGTAAACAAAACTCTGTCACATATCAATGCATAATAACAAAATTCTATGACTTTAATTGGCTTGGAAAACGTGATTTTGAAATTACCATAACTTGTCCTGATTTTCCATGTCCACAAACACAGCTTTCATTTTGATCTCACCTACACATCTGCAAATTTTCATGAGCCAGGAGCGTAAAGTGAGATGGAGTGGGGTGGGGCCCAAAATTTTTCCATAGGCCACAGACTGACAGACTGTGGTCTGGCAGAGTAATAAAAATGACTTCTTTGGTAAGTTGCGCTTTAAGGTGTCCACAGGACCACATTTTGCCCTGATCACACACACACATACATACACACACACACACACAAGCTCACAAGCTGACAACAGACAGGTCATGACAGCTGAAAATAAATGCTATATAAGTAATGCTATATATGTCCATGATGCTCTGTTGGTCAAAGAGAAAATGTGTCACCATGGATACAACTTTGGAAGACGATGGAGGCTTTGCTAGAATTAGGCAGCATAATTGCCACAGTGGACCTCTGTGTGTGTGTGTGTGTGTGTGTGTGTTAGTAGGTGAGATCAGCAGACCATGCTTTAGTGACCTTCCAATCTCCTGTGAATAATTCATTGCCTCATTCTGACTGGACGCAGCCCAGTGACATTGCCAGTACATTATTATGGTGGAGCTGAAACAACTTAGGTGCTCAAAATTATTAATAAGCTTCATTCCTCACCAGGCAACTTCCCTAATATTGCCACATTGTCAGGTCTAATGCAAAATCATCAGCAGTCTTGGTATCACAGCAGGTGATGCAACACAGAGTATGGTTTCTGTCGTGTTTCATAGGAATAATGTAAGAGTCAAAGATCAAAGATTATTATTTTTTATGCTCAGACAATCAAACCTGCCAGCTCATACAGGCTGGCCAAAGTGTACTTTCCAAGCTATCTCTCTCTGATATCTCATCTGGCTGCTTTTCAGTTGTGGTGACCCAAAAATAAACTTGCACACCTGTCTATCTCCTGCTCAGCTCCAGACTCATTTCCATGATATTTCATTATCAACGCCCTCCAAAGTCCTGCTGGCACAAAGTCATCGAAGCAGCATTGTGTGAGACAGTCAGTGTTCAGAGGATTAGCCGCTGCTCTTGTGAAGCCTCTTTGTCAAGAGGACAAAAGTATGAGAGGAAGTGAAGAGGATGTGCGTGCGTGTGTGTGTCCGTGTGTGTATTTGTGTCATTTTTAAATTTATTGTAATGTGTATGATATGTGAGTGCATGTGGTGTGCACTCAAATGAGTGCATGTTCATTGTGTGCATGTGTATAGAATTTAACTCTCCTTCGCAGTGGTGGAATGTGACCAAGTGCATTCACTCAAGTACTCTAATTAAGTATAATTTTAATATACTTGTACATGCTTGAGTGCTGCCATTTTCTGTTATTTTTACCTCCCAACTTTTTGTAGACATATGGTTGTGAAAACTTATTGCATTCCTTGAAATGAGAGCTCAAATTAAACCCACACAAAAATTCATGCATTATTCATTTATAACTAAAAACTTTAGCATATGTATATATTAATTGTATTCAGTCAGGCTGTTCACATGGATGTTCCTTCATATACCTATGAGAAGTAATGCACCAGAATTTGTACATAACGCACATAATCAGGAAGACAGTGACCACATGACCCATGTGCTGGCAGGACTAAAAAAGGAAGAAGTATAAAGAGTGAATGTCTACATAAGAGGTAGGTTGGTGTGGTGGATGGGTCAAACAAACACAGGACTTTACCCCCAGAAGAACGGTGTTTGTGTCCTTTGTAAACAAAGTGAACTTTGAATTATTTTACAGTACATTGTTACCATGTTTCTTTTCCTAAACCTAACTTTACTTTCTTGAACCTAATCTACACAACTTTATGTTAAGTAAGTAACTTGATGATGCCCAACCATGCTTCTTTTTCCTTAACCTAACTTAAATACTTAATTTCCCTAAGACTAACTTATGTGACTTTACCTTGCGAAATCTAATCCACATAGCTTAAGTACATTATGTTCTTAATAGGGTGATGCCGAGCCATGTTTCTTTTCCTAAATGCAACCTAAGTAACTGTCACAGCCTGCTCAGCCTCTCTCCTGCTGCTGTTGGATTTTGTCCACTTACCCCACCCTTACCTCTCTCTCCACCTGGCCAACCCCCCCATCAGCCTCATCACCTCCACCTGGTGCTCCCAGCTGTTCTTCATCTCCAATCAATCTGGTATTCAAGCAGCCTCACTCCATTGTTGGCCTGTTTTCCTGGTTCCGACTTGGTTCGCCTCAGACCACCGCTCCTCATCTCTGACCCAGTAAACCTAACAGCCTTCTGTCTCCGACCACGAGTTTTGCCTGTGCACTTCCTGGTTCTCGTCTGCCTGTGCTGTGCGGTGTTCTACTGCTTCGGCTCCTTCGAGAAAGATCGCCATTCTTCCGGCCGTCTTCAGAGCCTCCTACTGAGCGAAATCTCCATGTGAGTGTCGTTGGTGTTTATTGTACTGATGGTACATCAATTCCTCGCCTGTCCACAATCCCGCTGCCTGTTCCTACTGGATTCGTCTGCTCCGCTGCTGTGCCTACCTGACGCCAACTCTGCTTCCTCCTTGACCACAAGCCATGCTTGCCCCTCTCTGGAGTCCCCGCTTTTCCCACAAGCTCCCCACTGTGAGTGTTTCTGCACCTTACATGATACATTCACCTGCCAGTTTGCTCCATGTTCACAATTCCCTCTCTTGAACTCTGAACTATCACGTATGAATGTGAGCTCACCCCAGTCCCTTCACAAACTCTGCTCCACCCATGAACTCTGCTTCACACCAGAAATGATAATTGTCCGTACTTACCTGCAACCTGATTATACTCACCTTTGCTTCATTCAACCTGCCAAAAGATTAAATAAAGGTCATTATCAACTACTCACCTGCTCTGTTGTGCTGCAATTGGGTCCTACCACACCCCGTTGCAGTTTTACTTTAGTTTCGCTTTAACTTCAATTTCAAAATGTGACAGTGCCAAGCCATGTTTCTTTTCCTAAACTTAACCTACGGAACCTAACTTTTCTAAACTTAATGTATGTAACTTTATGTTAAGTTCAGGACATGACAACACCTAACCATGATTCTTTTTCTAAATCTAACCCTCTCAACTTTCCTTCCCTAAAACTAACCTAAGTAACTTTACTTTGCGGAATCTTGAGTATGCCACGTCATGCCACTATTCATGGGGTGCTAATTCGTTGGATATTATACAAATGGTTGTATGAGGATAAGTTGGTTCGGATCTCTAGCTGACCTGCTGTGCACTGCTTAAAACACTTTTGAGGGTAACACAAGGAATGAATATAAATTAAGTCTATTTCCAATAGAATTAGTAAGAGATTCCATCTTTACAGAAAATGTCACGGATAAAAGTTTCAATGCAGAACAAGGGAAAAATATTTCACTTTTTACTTTGTCCTGCACTGTTTTACCCCCCAACATTTGACAGTTAGAATTTACTTTACAGATTAAAAAAATGGTGCAAAATATGTGAATGCCTTATAAAATATTCTATGTTTTTACAGAATAAGCAACTCAACAGTATATAAAGAGGTGTAAATTAGCTCCTCCATTGAGTGATTTGATTGTGGTATTGCTATTTTAACTTGAAGGATCTGAATATTTCTTTCACCATAGCCTCCATATTACAGAAGATGACACTCAACACTAGCGAGAATGCGTGGCTGTAGTCATAGAAGACATCCCCTTATGTATGTGCTAAACGGTCAATTTCACATCTGTCTGTGCAATCACAAGCTGTTCAGTCACTATTGTGTGTGTGTTTGATGCTATACCCACAGGCCCACAGTCACAACGAGTGTGCACTGTCAACAGTCAGTAAAGGAGATTCAGAGATTATTCCTTTGATTTCCTCACATATGGGCCTTTTGCATATCATAATGCTTCATGTGGGTGTATGTTGTGTTGCTTTGATGTTCGAGAGAAGGGGGAATAAAATGGCAGGGCTGAGTCACAAAGAATCAGCATAACAGCAAATTTCATGCAGTCTGTGTTTTAGTGTATGGAGAGTAAGAGAGGACCCATTTAATGCTTGTTTGCTGCAAACACACATCTCTAACCTTTACATAACATTGTGTCAGTTGATGTTATTTTCAGTTATTACATCTTGAAAATATATTCTCTTAAAGGCCTTGTGTGAAGGATTTAGGGGCATCTATTGATCTATTCACAGATATCAATAACTGTTAGTTTAGAATCACCTGAAAATAAGAATCATTTGTGTTTTTTGTTACCTTGAATGAGCAATTTATATCAACATATAAAGCAGGTCCTCTTCCACAGAGCCCACCATGTTGTCTTACAGTAGCCAGAATGGACAAATCAAACATTGACTCTAGACTCTGTTTTGCTTTTGTTAAATGCAGCCCCCCTTTTTACTTCAATTCAACAAAATGTACTATTTATTTTAATCCTACAAGAAAAAATAAGTTTTCTTTACAAATGTAATATAACACAAGTATTTCATACACAAATGATCATTTGTAATTTAGTTTGGTTGTAAAGATTGTGCTCAAACTTCATGCTTTGTAAAAATATTACACTCAACAGTTCATATTTGCTTTTACCCTTGAAAAGTGAATTATTTCACAAGGCTGTCTGCTTAATATTACCAAGTGTTCTTGCAAAGCCACTGACAGAGCGGGGTGAACTGTCAGCCATCAAAAGGCTTTGAGCTAATGTGTCTGAAGTGGGCAGAAAAATGGACAAAGCAATAGCATTTTTCATAATCTACTGAAGATAATCATAGGAGACAATTTTCTACCCATCCTAAATCCTCACTTTGGTCATGACTTACTAAATTAATGATGTGCGTTGCAACAGATGAAATTATGAACCCAAACCGGCTGCCAAAACTCCCACAGCCTTCAGATTTCAGCACATGCCTTAATGTTCAGTGCTTGCCTATACACTCCTTCAGCTAATACATTGGAGACACAGCATGGGGCAGCATTAAAAGGGCAATTATCATGAGTTTCAAGATTGCCGGTGTCACTTGATATCGACCTGACTCATAGTTCAACGTGTTACATATGCGCACACAGGGCGAGGCTGCCAGAAGCCACTGAGCTGTGGGTGCAAATTAAGGTGCCGCTTATATTCATCACATCCCTCAAGCTCTTATCATTGTTTCTGCCTCTTATTCAAACAAATTAGCCAAACTCCATTATCTGCAGCTGAATATCTACAATGTGTGCGCATGTGCTTGCGTGTGACCGCACAGGAAGAGCCAAATGATGACTCAGACATGACAAATCAAGCAGACTTTGTGATACTTAAATCCATCTATGTTTTCGGGGGGGGGCTGCATGTTTGGAAGAATCAACACATCCCCTCCGTGTGCATTTCTGCTACTGATAGAAAGTTTTGTGCTGCCATTGAGGCTAGTAAAATGTAATAAAACTCACTACTTATACAGAGTTAGCTCACTGCTGCTTCCTGGAGTACAATGACAGCCCTTCTCTGCTGAGTTATTGTACACCATAAAAGCCACACAAACAGGTGGGACGTGTCTCTCCCTCTTGAGTCCTTTTACTTTCTTACTTTCGCACAATATTGAAGCTTCAGCACATTCATTTACAACAAAAAAAACCCCAAATATTCTGTAGATGTGAGGGTTCAGTCATAATATCCTTTGCTGCCATGCTTGTCCCATCATCATACTGTAAAAAATAAGCTGCAGCAGATATCAGCAGCTTTTGCATTGCTGTTGATACACCTGGATGGCTCTGCTATGTCAGAGTCACATTGTTCCACTGAACACATGACCTTTTTTGTCATTATGAACTCTGATGAGTCTTTATGTTGTGCTGGACTGTAGGTGTTTGTGACACCTAAATTCTATCTAAATAGTGCCCTCTGCAGAATATTTAGCAAAACTACAGAAGGAAAATTACGGCAAATGTTTTTTCTCTCACACATACAAGATTAGATATGTGTGAATAACTCTGCCCTCATCAACCTGCAAATAGTCTCAAGCGGGAGTCTGTTCACTGTATAATCTGAGTATGAGACCAAAAAAAGTTTCTGCCTTTTGCAGTTTCTGAACTTCAACTTCTGCCTGTTTTGCAAAACCAATATGCTCTTTTTAATCAATTCTGAAATCTAATATCTATTTTTTGTTTAATAAGGGTTATGCAGGGATGGAGGGACACAGGGAACACACGTCCCTCAATATTTAGAACATGTGCATTTGTCCCGTATACCAATAAAAACATAAGAGTAGCAGAGGGCTTTTACTTTGACAAAATTAAAGATTTACACTTTTAAACTATACATTTACACCACAAGTTAATGCATAAATTGCACACATTAGTGCATTAAAATTCACAACAATCCAGTAAATTAAGCATTTGGTGCAAAAACTCTTCTGGCAAATGACCTCTAAATCCTACCTTTTTTTAAGTGCCGCCCCTCTTAAATGTAAGAGAGAGATTTATGCCCTTGCCTTTGTGTGTCTGTCTGCTTCTCTGCTCGCTCCTGGCTCCTGGTTACTGCTGATTATCCACACCTGCCTCACATCAGATTCATCAAGCTCCAGTATATTTACCCCACTGATTCATCCACTCATTGCCAGTTCACTCAGTCAGCTGCAGAGTCACTTGCACATTGTATTTAAGTTTTCGTATATGCTCCTTGAGTTTTTTTGCCTAGTCTAATCCTGTTCTCCTCTGCTCCAGGAATTATCTGAACAGGTCAGCCTCCTCATTATATATATATATATATATATATATATATATATATATATATATATATATATATATATATATATATTATATATATATATATATATATATATATATATATATATATATATATATATATATATATATATCAGATCAACATTTCTAAAGTGACATAGTATATGAGCTGACTTTGACATTAGGTACTTTAAGCCAAAACATGACCTTTCCCTAACTGTAATTAAGTGGTTTTGTGCCTAAACCTAACCACACATTAACCACAGCGTTGATGAAATGTAAAGAAATACATGTCAACATGTCTAGTACATCATAACGTGCATATTGTTGTTACATATCTGTGTTTTACAGAAACGTGCAATGCCAACATTTTTGTGGTAATTTCATTGCAAAAGGACTTCATGGTGAGATTGTTTTGTCATCTGCTGTGTCTTAGGTCAAGAATAAACACAGAGGGTTAACTTAGAGGCAAGAGATAAGGTACGGTATCAACAAAACAGATACTAATAATAATCATACAATCTTTATTTAGATTCACTGGCTCAGTAACATCAAGATCAAACAAACATCACATCCTGTCAAATTGTATAATTTTACTGCTTCACATGAAATAGGAACTGAGGAAATAGCCCTTCCTGTCCTGCTGTGTAACTCCAACTGATGCTACATTGATAAACTCAAATAAAGTATAAACACTCAGCGAGAGAGAGAGAGAGAAAGAGAGAGAAAGAGAGAGAGAGAGAGCGCAAACAAACATTTCTAATGGATCGGGGTTGTAAATGTGGAAAGCGAGTTCCATAAAGGGAGTCTGGACCTTGTCTCTGTAGTTGTGTCCACACTGGCCCATTCCTGCACACAAAACACACACAAGCACACAAGCTGTTGAAGTTTTCAGCATCATGTCATTTCCTCTGGCATACTTCATATCATACCACTGCTTTTCCTTTCAAACAAGTTTCCCTGTGTCAGCACAACACATTATATTGGGTATTTCATAACCTAGTATCACTTTTATTACTGCCAATACATCATCTCAGACATTTCCCATTTACTGACACTGCCAGAACATGATGTGGTCTTCATTCTTCATATACAGCATGATTGTTTAACAATTATTTCAACTGTTTAGCAAAAAGTTAAACTAGGAAGACCTTTTCTCTGCTTTTTTCTCTGATTCTAATCTAACCTGTCACTTCTTCTTTCCTGCGCTGTCCAAGTTGTTATATTTGCGATTTCTGATGACCCCATAACAGGCAAGACAAGTTTTTCTGTTCCTCGAGCAAATCGGTCTTTTTGTTGGATGCTGTTTTTAATCATCCTAATTCTTTCTTTCACACCTTCCCACCAACACTACTCCCTCCTGTATGCCTACAGAGAGTCAACAGAAAGTTTTGATCAATCACATAAAGGCTTCACTACACCATCACCACCACCACCAGACTCCAGAGATCCTGTCCTGTCTCATCTCCTTTCTTCATATGGGCCTACGCTTAATGAAGACCTTTCAGATTGATACCGACTAATCAAGTCGTTCTCAGACCATGAATATTGATATGCACTTCCAGCTGATCTCTCTTTACTGGCAGCAGCGCTCCCAAGGGGTGGCTTGAGGTTACCATTGCCACTGTGCTTCAATTGCTAGTCCCTGCTCATAAAAAAATAATTTAAGGCTGACATTAGTGTTTTTAAGAGGTCATGGCTTGCTTTAAACTGGGGCGAAGGTAGTGGTATCTAAACTAGACAAACTGAGGTTTCTGTTAGTACTCATTAGTTATCATTTCCTGTTTGTACACTACAAGAACTAATGCACCACAATTTCTACATAACACACGTGATCATGAAATAATCGGAAAGGATGCAATCACCATTGTGCTGATAGGAGAGGAGTAAAAGTCAGTGTAAGGAGTCTGGATGGATGGCTTAAACAAACACTGGTGTTCGTGACCTTGTGAAACTAAGTGAACTTTGAGTTATTCATGTTACTTTACGCTGAAAGGTATCTTAATGTTGACCCTGTAAAATGTTGCAGATGGCATTTGGGGGCGTGCTATTTCGTTATGTATCATACAAACCACGGTATGAGGATACAATGGCTAGCTTGTTGGGAAGGGGGCTAAATAATGTTAAAAAGTTAGGCTAAATTTTGGTGAGGGATATTTCTTAAAGGGGTCCTTTGAAATCTCACATCAACATATAAAAGAATTAGATTGAGTTCAGTGGTATCCATAATTCTCCCCTTTACAGACATTTCCACTTTATGCTAATCAAAAGCAGTTTTTGGAACAAACAATCCAGTTTGCTGCATGCAGTATAAATGTGCTATTTTCTGTATTTTAGTAACATTAACTGCAAAATAGTCTTTTTAATATAGTAAATCAGTATACAGTTCCTTAACTCTCCATAGTGACATAGTTTTCAACGAGTCTATATCCTTCCATAGCATATTTGAATTCATGAAATCAGCTATGGCTTTTGGTTTTCATGTGCCACCGATATTAGGTGTCCCTATGAAAACATATTTTGGGGGCACCACGCTTTAGTGGATTCATGTTAAAAAAGTTTTGAAAAACTCTGTCTCTTTACTGTGCAGAAATATATGTAATAAAACAAGACACAAATGCCAAAAACAAAAATAGTTTTTATCCTTGATGAAATTACTGCTCTTTACATTAAAGGTAAGACAAGGACACTGCAGAGTGCTGCTAAGGCCGAGACGCATCTGATTTTAAATATTCAGTTCATGTAGTGGCTGTTCATGATTGCTGGTTAGTCTTTCCATCAGCTGGAGATGACAGCGTCTGTCTGTCATCTAAGATGGCTGCTCAGTAACAGTGCAGAGAGGAAGAGAGCGCCTGGAGAGAGCCTTTAATCTAATGAGAGCCCTTCATCGAGCTAATTAATGAAAGTGATTATAACTAATGAGAGGCAGACCCAAACCCTGCTCTAACGAGGAATGTGTGTGGGATGACAGTATGCTTGGTGATTGGCAATGTGTGTACGCGTACATGTGTGTGTGTCTGTGTGTGCATGTATGTGTGAGTTTGTTTACAGCAAAGGGATTGGGGAGGTTTACACTTGTTTGTCAGAGTGAATCTACAGGGGGAGCATACTGTATAGGCTGCAGAAATACCAGAAATACCACATAATGAAGCAGAAAAACTGCACAGGATCAGCCTTATTTTTCCCTCAAAATGAATACTTTTGCTACTGCAAAGTTTAGCACACTTAAAGGAGAGGTCTGACAATATTCTGTGTTTTCCTTATTGTCAACAGGTCACATGAAAAGACCAAAACCAGCAATGAATGATCCTACAAACAAGTACTGTGTATCCACCGCCAGCCTGCTCCTGTAAATATTCAAAACATCATGCCTATTAATCTAATACTGAAAATTGTCTCCAAAAAATGTACTATTTACTCCTAGCTGAGTACTGTTTGTCAAATCCAGCTGTTTTAGATTTACATTTTCAAAAGGAACCAATGAGCTTGAAGCTGAGTGCCACAGATAGTTTGAGGAGGTTAGAAAGTGAAGACAGACAGACAGCATAGCTGTAAATGCACCTTGCTAACCATCAGGGTTATCTCCACCTTCATATCCAAACATGGTCACTTCTGATTCTAAAAATCCCAGATGGCAACAGCAAAATGCCAAACTAAAGGCTTCTAAACAAGAGTCTACAAAATATTGGCTGACATAAGGGTAGCTATGTCCATTATTTTAAAAAGTCTTTGGTTTTGGTCTTTTTATAGGATTTGCTGAAGATAACAAAAAGCCAGCCAACTTACTTTAACTCAAAGGGTTATAATAAGAGAGTGTAAAGTTAAAAGGGAGCTATTGTGTAATCATTGCTGATAAATCCAATTATTTATATAAGCAACTGAAGACTCAGGTATTGATTTAATACTTACCTGAGACGTGAAGCTTGTTCGCCTGAGAGTAAGATCTGCAAAACAAACAGGAAGGAAAATGTATTGTCAAGCTGTGGTTTGTATCATTATCTCTCTTTACGTCCACGTGATATACTGCAGAACTATTAAAACCACGTTGGAGAAATCAAAGCAAAATCACATACAATTAACAAGTTAGAAATATGATCGTAAACTCACCAACAACATGGTCCTTAGCATGAACCTGAGTCCAGAACTGTGCTTCCTGTCTGAAACAGTTCAACACAGTAACACTTAATGCAATGCAATGATGCATTTAAAGCAGCTTGATAACCACAAATTGGAGATGAGCAAAGAAAAGCCTATAATGTCAAATGGATACTCATATTGTTGGAGGGGGATAAATGAAGTGCAGCTACTTTTCCACGCTGGCTACTACATACACTTTAAAACTATATAACATATTTCAAGCAAATTCTGAGCAATTTTAAAGTATAGTTTCTAGTGATACTTTGAGCGATACAAAACTATTTTGGATAGACAAGCACAATGATCATTTACTGGTCTATTAGACTAACAAGCACTAAAAACACAATACCTTTTTTTCTTTTCCTCAGCTGCTGCTTTAACTTGAAAGGAGAAGAAAGAGAGGAAATAATAAGTTTCAAAAGGGAAGACAAGCATGACAGCATAACAAGTGAGAAATACGATGGAAGCCCTGAGGGGCAAGTGAGAATTTTTTTTTTTTCACCAGTGAAATAAAATGAAAAAAATATTTTTTTTTTTTTTGCCCAAACATTTTTCTGCATGTGTGGAACCCAGTGAAAAAAAAAATTCTTTCAATTTTTTTCACTGAATTTCACACATGAAACAAACTTTTTTTTTAACTTCAGAAAAAAAAGTACCTTTCCTGTGTGCCACCACAACCACGAGTGCCACAGAGCAGAGGCACAATACCACAGCGGAGAAAGCGCCAAGTACGAGAGGCCAGTCCACACCCAACCTATCTGCAGACATCACACTGGCGTTATTGTGAGATATATTTTAAAAAATGTCACGGTTACTGGAGGAATAAGTCATTATTTTCTGACACTCGGACTTTACAATAGATAAACCTGCTAATGAAATAGTGACATGTCATTTGAGGTCTACCTGTTGATGATGGAGGGGGGTTTCCTGAAAGACAAAAAAAACAGTCACATTTTGGGTCAAATTACACTCCAATAAAACCACACACATACAGAACAACTGCAAATATGCACCTCGGGTTACAGTCAAAGGGAGGCTGCGTGCAGAGTTGCTCCACTTCCCTCCCAGGAGGACATCATACTGGCACTGGTACAAAGTCACTGGAGCGTCCTGGACTGGCACTGGGAAGATGGTCTGATGCTGGATTAAGGTGGTGTGGTGCGTGGCAACAGGAAGTTCATTATCAGCCAGGTAGAGGGAGAACACAGCACCAGGGTATGCAGGAGACCCAGTGCACAGCAAATGCCACACATCTGTCTGCTGCTGAAGGATAAGGGTTGGAACTGGCAATGCGTCTGGCAACCAACGAAATCAGAGGAAACATTAGTGAAAGGTGCTGAAAAATTGAGTTTCTAGATAAGATAAATGAGGCGTTTCAACTAGAAGTGACATTATTGTTGATTTAATCACTGGACAGAAAATTCAACTTCAACAGTTCTGATGAATAGTTATCATATAATTTAATCTTTCAGTAAAAAATTCGCGCTTTTAGCATGCCTTATATGACATCATTACTGGCAGCTTTTCAGCCTGACACTGTCCAGCAGCGTATCATACAGCTGCGACAGGTTTCGTCCAGCCGCCTTATTAACTCACACCGCCCGTCTGCGTATTATCAACTGAATATATCATATGGCCATACCAGGTGCCACGCAGCCGACCTATGGCCCATTATAACACTGCAAAGGTTCTGTCTGGCTGCATTCATCTGGCAGCATATTATAACACCAAAAAAGATGGATTGGTATCTTACGCCAAAATCAGCAGCTTTTCATGACATTTGAATGAGAACAGACTGGAATCTCAGCAGAGTTAGGAAACTGAACGTGGGCCAACTTATGTTTCTTAGGCATGTTGAGTTTCGGCCGACACTGGGCCAGGTCATTGATAATAACGGGCTAGTGATGGCAGTATCAGCAGTAGGATTTGAGAGTCTCAGACGATTTAGGCAATCAGATGCGCCTGACTTATTTCTTGCGGTGTGCTGAGCTCAGAACACATGCCGGGATAGGTCATTTTGGCTATGTGGGCTATAATGCTTTCGATTAACTGATGCTTTTGAATGTTTGGGCTGTTTATACAAAATGATAAAAAATTAGGTCATTTCTTTTTTCATTGCTCCTTGCCTTATTCCCATGTTTCTAAAAGAAATCAAGACAGCTTAGGTTCCAAGGGGTTAACAACAGGGATACTGTTCCAAGGTTTGAGAGCATATAGGACATCCTCACCTGCGACAGTGATTTGAACCATGTTGCTTGCAGTTGAATTAACTACTCTTCTTTTTTTGGTGATCTGATAAAGGCAGGTGTACTCGCCCCCCTCTCCTCCCCTCACCGGTCCCAAAGTGAAGAGTCCCAGCTGGGGTTCAGGGTTCGATACCTGACTGGCCCGAGGCTGGAGGATAATAGATGTTGCTCCTGTGTGCTCAGCAGCCCTCAGCAAAAAGAAGGTCACTGGTTTGTTGCCATAGCTGGACTGGGACTGAGACTGGGATAGAAGAGGGAGTGAGCAGCTGAAGGACAGTGTGTCCCCACGTTTCACCACACCGGTTGAGGGCTTCACAGACAAGACTGGGGTAGGCAGAGAGGGCATAGAGGGAGTGGGGCCTGTTTCTTGAAACGTAGAGAAGAGTAGAGAAAGAAACAGTTAACACTGTGTTTTGTGAGTTTGTAACTTTTTCATATTTCATTTCTTGGAACAGAAATCATTAAATCATTAAACCTACGATAACACTGACTACCTTGGTTTGCCAGAGTTGCTAGCCAAACTTCCCTCTGTAACCTATAACACTAGAAGTCGGTGCACATTGTGTTTGATGTTTTAATGTGTGAGAGGGTGTGTGGTTTCTATATGAAGTGCAGGATGTAACTGCCTCGACGCACACCCACAGAGCAGAGGACAATACGAGACCACAGAGAGCACCTGCATGCAGCAGTGTGCTTCTGGGGTTAGACAGGAGCGGATGGGAGTGTTTGTTATTTTATACCACATGTAGAATCACTATTGGACAGACTGAACAGATTAACTCCTCAAACTCTTTTTCTCCAGTTTTAATAAGACGAGGAGCTACAGCCACAGCTGTCAGACCAAAGTAAAAGCTCCAGTCAATAAACTGAGGGTCAAATCAGATTTTTAATCAGGCAAGATTTCTATCAAGATATTCACTTAAAAAAAAAAATAAATAAACATACACACCTTTTGGCTGCTCCAGCTGCAAATAGGGACTGAACAAACTGTAACGACCATCCTGGCCCGTGTACAGACAGCAGAAGTATTTGACTGAATCCTCCTCCTTTACCGCCACAGTGAACTGAACCTCCACAGCAGCAGACTGCAGCTCCTGAGAGTCCACCTCAATGAACAAAGAGAAACACAGAAAAGAATAAAGCCACAGGAGCCCAGTTGCCACATTAGACAAAACTGACAAATATTACGCTAAAAAAATTACATTTTCTCTGTCTCTGTACAACTTGAAATGAAGCCCTTGGTGGCCCTTTGGGGCCCGGCAGACCAGAACCACTGAGCCCTTTGACCTCGAATAGATATCAAGTATAGGTGCTGGTAGAGGGGGAGGGGAAGTCGAAGCTGAAAGTTGTCCTAGGCAGGAAAGAGAAAGGTGCAACATACAGTGAGATTCAGTTGAATTTCACAAAGTTCTTTGAAGTGGAGCAACAGTGCAGCAGACATAAAAACGGTGTTTGCGACATGTGGTGACGCTCACCTCGCACCAAATCCGTGATTGCATCTGATGTGAAAATTACAATGGAACATGAAACGCAAAATAAAGTCTTTAACTTCATTATTTAATAACTTGAATATTTAATAACTGTATAACAGACAGAGAAGTAATGTGTTAATGATTATACATTTGATTATGGTTCTACTATTAAATATTGGTTCTCCAATGCCTACTTTTACTTTAATCCAAAGAAATCAGTAAATAAATTATTCTGGTGGAAATACATTGTAAATCTAGTTTTTAGGCAAAACAAAGATATAATGACGAAAATAATGTATTTAAAAACACCCGTCAGTGTTACACTCACCCCAAAGTTGTAGAAAATTTAATAGCAGAGTGTAAATCCACAGTGATTGTCCTCTTTCAACCTGCATCTTTGACACAAGAAGAACACTGAAAATATGTGAGAGAGCACCTACAAACATCGGCAGCCCGCCCTCTGTCTTTCTCTCTCACTCTCTTTATTCCCCCTGCATGTGTGTTTTCTTAATACGTATCACATCCTCTTGAAGACATAACGATCAGGGGAAGTTGAACTAGTAAACACACTTCCTTTTTTGGAGTCCATCGGTCGCATCTGTGTTATGATGAGTATAAAAAGCAGGTCTGTGTCTTGGTAACACAAATGTTTGTGCGTCAGCAAACTAATAGAGACACAGCAAATACAGAATTCAACCAATATATTGTGCATGCTGTGTGAATGTGATAGATGTGATTTATATCTCTGGTGGAATCTAACTTAATAAGCGACGGCTTTTAAATCACCTCCTAAAACATATCTTTCAAAAAAAAAAAAAAAACACACCCTTACTTCCGACATCTCTTTTTTTTTTAATTGTTATGGTTTTTATCTTATATTATCATATTTTATCCGTTGTTTTTGTTTTGTTTTCAGGTTGGATTTTATTTACCTCAGCACCTTCCTCAGGGCACTTCATTGCCTACATCACTTATTTCTTTTATGTTTGGTATTTATCTTTATTTTTGGAGTATTTTTGAGTCCATTTATTTTCTACTTTGATTAAAATGAGGGAAATACTATTGTCGGATACTGTGAGTCAAGCAAGTAAGAAAATAGTGTCATGAAATACAGATGATAACATAACAATGATGATCCTTCAGTGATCAAATCAAATTTTAGTGTATTAATGTGGATGCCTCCAAAAGCTCATGGGGGGTTTTGTTTTGCAATTATGGAAATAAAGATTAAATACTATAGTATTTAGTTTCAACACACTGGCCTTTTGTTTTCAGGCCTTTTTTAGTAGCCAGTTTATTAGAGTCAACACAAAAGCCTGTTCTTTGATATGCAAAAAGAAAAAGACTTAAAAGTGTGGGAAAAGTTGGAGGCAGCCCACATGTGCAGATGAAGAAAGAAGAAAAGAGGAATTGGATAATAGAGACCAAGAATTAGGTCACTGATAGATGGAACAAGATGTTTATAAAATCTATCAACAACTCCAAACTTGAGACTCTGTAGAAGTAGTTTAGTTTGCAAAAAAAAAAAGAAAAAGGAAAAAGGGGAACAGAACTCAAGTCTAGACGAGAATTAAAGTGCACATTATAAATCTAAGTTATCTTAAAGTGGTAAATATTCCCAAAGAGGATCAGGGTGCAGATTTAAATCACATTAGTGTGAGAACTTTACTCTGGAAACACCCACTAGCACCCGGCAAAATGAAGAGTCATATTCAATGATCAAATCATCAAAAGAAGGATCGCTTCTGCTATTATTTTATTGACAGTGAGGCCACAGAGGAGAAGTAAATCTAGTCATAAATGCGGATCCTTTAGGGTGTCCTGCCAAACACTTCTTCTTTAAGGAAACTGGGCTTAACACTTTTGCAACTTCTTCTTTCAAGAATCTCTTCTAATGATTAATTTGTGTGTGTGTCATTCCCAGCAATAAATACGAGCCGAGAAGTAAACGCTATGACACATGTCACAGAGGATGTGACTGCTGAACTGGTGGTGTATTTTTGAGGAAGAAGACTGGTTATGTTTTATGTTATCATGTTAAGAATATCATTGTTCTCAAAAATCCCAGCCCTGAATCATTTTCTATAGAAATAAACACAAAATTTCCAAATTTAAACCAGAGATGTGATGATATTGGAAGACATATATTAGTGTCAAAAATCAAACTTGTTTCAAATGCAACCCTTTACCACCATCCTACCCAACATCAGAAATACTTATCTAACATTGGAAATCATGGGTTATATTTCAGCAATGTAATGCTACTGTCAGCAGACAGTAGCACATGTGAATCTCCTCATAACATCTGGTCCTTTCATGTGGTCCACAAACTGCTCAAATAGCAAATGTCAGCTGGTATCCGCACATGAATCCCAATCACATGCAGCTGCTAACACGAAATATGTACAGATATCCATCACGCCCTGATGATGAACCTTGATGACGTCAATGTTTCCCTGATCTTTCCCCTGCTGCAACCAGCAGGTTTTTTTTCATTTATCTTGTGAAAATCTTGTCATGTAACTTCTTGATGAGTAGATAACACTTTTTTAATTTTGCACACACGTTCCTGGCTACCAGAATGAATCCTAATGACTTTGGTGGACATGGTTTGAGTTCTAGTGCCACCATGAGGTTCAAATTTGTGGGTTCAGCAAGAAATGTCTTAAAATCTATTGTATGAATTGAATGCCATGAATTCTGGTACAAACACTAAGTATCAAAAAATAATGTAACCCAATTGACTAAAAAAGTTAGGCCTGAACACTTACTCCATGCCACACAGGAACAATGAAAACAACTTTTTGATCCTACTAGGATCTTCATCAGGTGGAATTGTTTGAAAAGATGAAACCACAACTATATTTATAATGCACACCAATATACTGACTATGGTGGCCAGTTTGGATAACTATCTGAGCTACTCAGGGTGGTAAAACAACTGACAACAATTAACAATTTGATAAATTGCATAGAAACAGTACATAGGAAAAGAAAAACAGTAATGTCAAGGCCATATTACAGAACATCAAACATATCCAAATGAATAAAAAATATCACATTTACATTCTTTATATCAAAATTTATCTTAAAATCAAAATACTTAACATTAAAATTCATAATCAGTCTATTACCTGCCTTCAAAATTATATTATATTAAGGATAAATCAGAACAGAAGTAATCTTCAATACATGCACACAAAAAGACATCCTTCTAAAAAAAACAGATCAAATTCCAATCAAGGCAAAAAATTAAAAAAAAAAAAAAAAGAAATTAAAAAACCCACCAGATCCCAATAACGGAAGAAAGGTCAAATTCCAAAAAGGGATTAAAATTCAAATAAGGGAAACACACACACCTGTTATATTAACAAACAAACCCGGTATGTGATAAACAAATTTTCATTTATACTTGTGTGTCAGAGTCTAAAAAACAAGCACAGTAAGAGTCCTCAAAATAATACCAATATTTATTTTAGAGAACATGTTCAATCTCATAAACAAGCTTTACACAAAGTGTCCCAAAACTATTAACACAGTGTCACATAACTATTATAGTTAATAAACAAATCTTTTGTCCCAGTCTTTGGCTCATGCAAACTAAAAAAAAAAAAAAAAAAAAAAAATAAAAAAAAAAAAATCAAACAACAATATTCACAGTTTCAGTGGTCTAACTTTTTAACATTAAAATCTATTAATAATAATAATATTTAAAATAATGGTGAACATTAAAATATCATACTACTTAAAATCATAATGTTAGTGTGCTAACACTGGGCTCTGTTTTTGTGCTGTGGGTGGATATAGTGTACTATATAATCTACTGTATATCAGGGCCTCCCAGTTTTTTAAATCACATTTTACTTTATACTCTTCACTTTTTTATCGTGCTGTGGTTTGCTGTAATAACATCATGTCAAAGTAAGGGTAGGCTACAGTTTTACAGTTTATATATAGCCTCTGCTAAGGGCCACAGTATTTTACTCTCCTACTGTGACATAGAACTTCTAACAACGCTGGTTGCTATGGCAATTGGCTGTCCCACTGACCCTTCAGTGAAGCTGAAAGTGATAACAAACTGAGTGGGAGGTGAGAAATAAGAGGTCCTCTGTACTTTGCTGTCTGGTTATGGAAAAAGTAGTGTGCTGTTTCCCTCTGCTTCCGGGTTGGGACTTGTCCTCTGTCCAGCATCACTCCTCCTCTCGCGTGCAGCAGCAGCATCCCATGAGCACGCAGCATGGTGTTTCAGTAGCAGCCGCCCGTGTAAAACACCCCGAAAAAAGATAAATAAAGCAATAAAAAAAATGGGCGAAGACTTCATTCCTGAGCCGGAGCGTCTGTTGACGTTTGTGAGGAAACTTAAAGAAGTGTTTGACGTGTGTGACGAGGACTCAGACGGGTTTATTCGCCCTGAACATTTGGTGCAGTTGGGTTCTCAGTTTGGACAAGCAGAACAGGTGAGGGACATGTATCTTGGACCTTCAGTAGTTTGCATATTGCTTCGTCTGTATATTTTCTGCTGAACTTTCCGCCACTATAACGAAGTAAGGTGCTTCAGGCAACCGAGTAACACCAGCCTTTGCCACACGCAGTCATTATTTTCTCTGAAATGTATCCTGTCTTTCATGTTGCGGGACGAAGAAGCTAACGTGGAGTTGCACGTTTTTGTTTTTTGACACGAGGCTCATTCGGTAGAGCTCAGCTGAAACTCAGGGTTAACCCATGCAAAGGTTCATTGTGAAAGTTTTCCACGTTGGAGTCAAAGTATAAAGACATTTTTGTTCCTAAGCAGTGCAGTGGGAACACAGGGGAACAGTGGGAATAGATAAAGACACTGAAGCTAAACGGTCTGATGCTCCTTTACCTCTCTGAGCTGAAAGTTTTTGTGTGGACTACTTCTGATGATTGTGAAGTCTGACTAACTAAGGGAACTACCTTTAACTTACCTTCATGTTCACTGGCTACACTGTCTGGTGGAAATATGCTATTCACTTTTAACATGTTTTCCAACATTTTAATTGCAAGTGCAGAATATAAGGAGCATTACATTTCTGATCAAAAGTGGCAAGTCAGATGGAAAGAAAAATACATTTGATTTGAATCGAATAATAATGATATGAAACTGACATATAAATCAGAAGAGCAAGAGAAATGATGACTATTAAGCTAACTGAGATGTGAATACAGCAACGTGGCCCAGCAGAGGGTTCAACCCAGTATAAAGATAGGTAGCGCTATAGGCCAGGCATATATTGTATATATTGGCTTATATTAGCTTTTTGCCGAAATATTTGTGTAAATTTATATGTTGACACACTTAGTGCATTGGAGTTTCTGGGAAGTAATTCTCTAATAATCATAATTACAGGATACACGTTAAAAGTATTTATATTTTGTATTAATCTTTTAAATAAAAGATATAGACTGATATATCCTATTTAAACGTTTTTTACTCTAATCAGAATTCTGCATCTTAACTGTTTAACCCTTTAATACCTGGATCAATATCAGTTTCCTTGTTCTAGCATTTTTACCTCTGAAGCCTGAGAAATTTGGTTTGATTTCTTTTTAAAACACAGGAAAAACATAATGAGCATCTTGGCAAGAAATGTCCTGCAAACGGCAAAAAATTAGTAAAAGGTGACAAGGAACTGATGTGAAAATTAGCTAGGGGGATCATTAGATATAATCAAAAAAACATGGGGAAAAATGTCCAGTAAACTATATTTATAATCCTCCTCAATTATATTTTTTAAAGTTATGTGGCTGGACATAGAAAAAAATAATTATTTAATATTTTTAGCACCTTTTTTTTAGGTTATTTTCTTGTTTTGTTTTTTACTTTTCTTCTTCTTGTTAATATTTTCATTCATATATTTATTAATTCATTCATTCATTCATTTATATATTTATTTAGCAAACTCTTGGGCCAATTCTTGTGAAATTGCCCCTCTTTTTTTAATCAGGCCTATCTCCTCATATTTCAAAGGGTTAAACCAAGACTCTTTAGATTAGGTGCACTATGCCTTTCAGCCAGTCTCTGCTGAGACAGATCCAGCATCTGGCAGCCCTGAACAGGATGAGCACTTCAGTGTACTGAATTAGTGTATTTTTGAGAAGAAAATGAAATCCAAAGAGGGTTTTTTGAGAGTGTTGATGGAAATGACTCGGACAGCAGCTGCTGAGAGAGAGGAGAGCTCTTTCTCAGGCTCTTGAGCAAGCTGCTGTATGTCAAGCAACACCAAATTCCCTCAGCTCTGAGTGGTTGTAATGGCCCTTTTCTGTTCAAACTGAATGACTGAAGATTAGAAACATAAACTGTAATCCAATCTGAAAAACTCCTGCAGTCAAATAATTTGTCACTACAGTTATTCCAAAAAGGCTCGATTCAGGATGCTGTTTCATCTGACTGTGAATATTTTCTTTTTGAAGCATAGTTCATTATAAAAGACATGCCCACACAACAAAGTGGAAAATACTGTGTCATCCTCTGTAACTTACTAGAACCAAGATCTTAGTTTGTGATGAATGCTCAATATTGGTTATATCTGAGATGTTTTTCATCAGTGTACGTGTCACAGTGGACATCCCTTGTGTCTCGCTGCATGTCAGGGTAATTGAATGCTGCGGCTGATTGGCTCCACAGTGTTGTGTTGCTCATCAACAGGAACATCGTGGAGGCACTGATTAGCTCCTGGGGGAGGCTTGCCACTGACCTGGGGACCGAGTTATATAAGTTCAATTTATAACTCAAGAACCTACACATTAGTAGATCCTATTCAGTGTAATGCGAATTATTCTACACTTTGTATAACCTTTTATTTATTGTTAATCATTGTTTAAATAGGACACTCCTGTTGCTGTGATCTAGCTCTCTGTCTCTTTTTTTTTTTAAATGCAGAATTTTCAAAGAAAAAATACACTCTATTATATTGAACCCAAAAAAAGACTACTCTGTTTTGTCTGTACTTTCTAATTGATGCACCATATTGAGCAGTGTCCTGCGTGCGTTGCCCTCTCATGTCATTGTTCTGTATGGGCAAATCCCACCGGCTGCTCCATGACAACCTGACCTACTATTGTACATAGTGGGTGACAATCTCCCAGTTGTACAGTCACATGCAAATATGCACACACACTTACATAAGCCTACAGTTTCCTCACTGACCTCTTTTCCTTCCCCTTCACTCTGCCCTTAAAAACCGACCACAAGTCAGGAATAATAATCTGGGCTGACAATGCAGTTTTGAAGAGTAACAGCTGACTTATACAATTTTGTTAAACTTGTGTTTTATCGAAATAGCCAGGTTACCTTGATCTTAGTTCCCCTGTGACCTCAGCTTAACACACCTCAAAATGCCCTAATAAGCAGCATTTTACATGACCCAGTTGCCTGTGTAATGGAAATGAGGATGTGAGATGACCTATGTAATAACAGGCATAAGTTTGGGCCGATGTAAACATTTTCAAACCCGTTTTATAGAAGGTTGAACACCAGACTGAACTGATGTACCATATTTCACCACTAAGTGTCTCACTTAACTCTGAGTTGCCTGTCGAACATAATGAGACTCTGTTCTGTTACTACCTCTGCTGCTGGCCTACCTGCAGGACAACACCCCCTCCTCCATTCTGGGTTAATGCGTTAATAGCCTTCAGAACGGCAGAATATTCCTGCCTTGAACAGGCAGTATAAGGTGCTTGAGAGAACCCTTCATCTCGTCTCATCGCCCCAAAAAACACATAAAGTAAACAGCAGCAGTGTGTGAGTCTTGGGGGTGCATAATTGATCTGTTGATTCAGAGCTGATCAGATCAGATCAGTGGATGAGAGGAGCAGCTGCGCAGAGTGAATGCAAACTTTCAGACCAAGCAGAATGAACGGCTGAGTTTTACTTTCAATGCGCCTAACATTTTGCTGCTCCATCTGTGACCAGAGTACAATCTGCGCTCCGACCATGTGATGCAATGCATACCCAGTATATATATTTAGGCAGCGCTCCTAATGAGTGGTCTAGCTCAAAAAATAGAAATTCCCCAGCTGTTTTGAACGGGGTGGACCACCACAAATAAATGAATGTGTGGGAAACCCTACTCACGCTGTGGATTGAGGATTGAGAGTAGGGTGGCAGAGCTTGTCTCAGTTCCCTCCCAGCCCTGCCGAAGACTTTTTTCAAATTCCACGGAGGAGACACTCAAGCCAATAGTTGGGGGTTTAGTTACTCTTTAAAATATTTTTGTCTTGATGGTTTATGGTCTGACAATGTTGTGGTTAAAGTCTGGTTAGGTTTAGGCACAGAAAGAACTTGGTTGGGAAAAGGAAAAGATAATGGCTTGGGATCACATTATCACTTGAAACATGGAACATGAAATCTCAGGGGAGTTTTCGTGAATCGGGGGTTACCATGTAGACACGACCATCACATTTACATAAAATGTTGTTCCACACTATTTCTCTGGAGTTGGATTTGTCACAGTACTATATCTACCTCTCAAAGTTGAAGCATTAAAGTCCAACCTGAGTTATTTTTTTAACCGGGGAAAACCCTGAAGTTGTTTCTACGTGGTCACAAACCTTTACTAAAATTAGTGCTGTTAAATTTGAAATGGCTGTGGGTAGCTTGCAAGAGAACAATGCATTATTCAGCCGTAGTGCAGAGTGCTTAAAGGCAGCAGCCCTCTTCAGTCATTTGGACGTGGGAGGATCATGAGTCAGGTTGTGCACGTAGTGGGGCATGCTTTGGCCACTTTCATTATTCAAATGTGTGATTATGCACATGAGGTGTGTAGGACCCTTTTAGTAAACCAGCCCACTGCCTTCAGTCTTTGTTAAGGTCAAAAGTTATTTATAGTTGTTTTTTTATGTTAAGCAATTTTGCCTCAGTGAGGGCCAAAGGATGGCGATGTCATTTCGTCCATCTGTTGGTTTGTCAGCAGGTTTATTCTTTCATTGGTCTACATGAAAATACAGCTACTGGCCAAATGTCTGTGTTAATAACTGTATGTTATTATGGCTCCCAGACGGAGAGGGCAACCTCTTGCAATTTCATGTACTAGTACTAGTAGTATTACAACACAGTCTCCCAGAAAAAGATTAAATGGACATAAAAGCCGGTCTCCCCCCATGATGTGGCGGTCACGTGGTACATTCCAATTGGCCACTTCCTGTGTTTAACAGCTCTATTTTAAAAGGTGCATCTTTTGATCCAGCCTCACAAGATGTCCCACCACCTGCATGAACCAGCAGCTGAACCTCCACACTGGTAACTCAAAGAAATAGAAATTAGAAATGACTTGAGGCAAACTCATCTAAAGTCAGAGCTGGGGAAGCTACTTTAAAGGCATAGCTTTGTGAGGTAGTACCAATTATTTCAAACTGGAAGAAGACTATTGCAAAGTTGCCCGAGAGAGAAAAACTAAAGCTTCTTTAAAAAGTTCAAACTACATTGTAAAAAAAAGATCTAATAAACAATGTATGTGTGTTAATATATTATAACCAGATATAATACAAAAAAGTCAAAAATACCAATCAACTGAGTGTATTGCAAAAAAGTGCCCACTTGTTCACAAACACTATACATGGGAAAGTGCAGGATTGTCTGCTTTAGTTTTGTATCCAATGTCAATCAGTCAGACACCTGCCTTCACAAACTAGAGTCCAGGTGGCAAGCAGGTTTACTCAGGTAGCCAGGTAACTAAACTAAAATGCCATCCCAAAACATTTGTAAACATTTGTTAGGCTCGCAAATGCCAATGATCAATACTTCTTACTAACTGACTCTAATATATTCAGGTTTAATCTTACAAATGCTGCCTGATGAATGCATTGCTTGGGCATACCTTCACAGCAATCACTGCGAAAGAAAAGGGGTCGAGACTGGTCCAAGGTGGTTCAATGACAGTAGAAAAGCCATAGTAAAATAAAAATGGAAAAATAATTTATTTTCCTTTAATGGCTTAAAATTGGTTTTAATTTAAGTTGTTAACTCCAGAAAAATGATTTAAAAAGTAACTACTTAAATCACTGCAAATATGGAAGCAGTTGCTACTAGCAAGTTAATTGAAAACGTAGTTAATACATTTGTTGATTACAGATAGCTAACTACTCTTAGCACTGTCTAAAGACAAAGTAAAATGTGATTGTACAAAAGGTAAATAAATGTCCACACTACAAATAGAAATGAATGCACTGCCAAGACTAAAACTATAAATATGATGTCTGAAACAAAAGCTATGTGTCATTATTTTTGCTGGTGGGTGTGCATGAGGTCAAAAGGTCAACAGAACTCAACAGAGGAAACATGAATTATTCAGTGTAAGCTATAGAAAACTACCGTGTGTGCAGGAGGGTTACTGGCATTTAAATCAGCTGTGTGGCAGCAGGTGCAGCCACTACAATAGGACAGAATCTCCACTTTAACTGAAGGAAATATCAAAGTATAATGGGTGCCCAGATTCCTGTCGTTTTTGGACATGCAGTATGTGTACCACCATCAGGCCAAAATATCAACTTTACACATCCAATATCTCCAAAGCTAATGGGTAGAGGGTCGTGAATTTGCAGACATGATGAACCATGTTGATTTTAATGACTCCATTACCTTCCCTTTATTGTCATTAGGTAGATAAACTTAACACTCAGGGCCCCTAAGGCTCTAAGAATATCAAAACCATCAGTGATGATTATTTCACCAAAAAAACATAGTATTGTGTTATAAACACTACAGATTACAGTGAGGCTCTTAACACTGTCTTATTTTCAAGATGATAACGGCAGTAAACTTGTCATCTAGACATTTATTGTTCGGGTTATAATACTACAGGGTTAGAATATTTTAACATCCTGTAACCTTTACGTTGCATGATTTAACATAATAGAAGCTCTGGAGGAAAATTTAAATATAGTTTTAAACTTTTTGAGAAGAAAGTCTCTGGCTGTCTGTTTTTGGAGGGACATAAGTTATAACGGTCCAGCATAGACTGGTAAGTCTGCATTAGGAAAACCAGTGTCTGTTGCACTGATAATGAAAAGAGGACAGATGCAGCATGAGAATATTATGACCATCAAACTATTACTATTATACTTAATATGTCTGGTGAGGTGAAACCTTTTACAGCACTCTGTAAAGACACGTAGCACAGTGTTGAAAGTGAGGATGATTAATGTGCTTATCAGCCACCTCTCTATCTCGGAAACCACCGGTTTAATGTGGCAGTGGGGAACACAGCTACACACACATGCAAACAGTAGCTGAAGATTGGTTGAATAGGACTGCAAATCATACTTACCTTTTCAATATCCTGACACCAATATGATACGATAGCAGTTTTTCAGTACTAATCATAGTTTTTTCACAGCACACATTTTGAGTTGGCGTTGCGAAAAAATAAGCACAGATGTTAGTTTTCACACCGGCGATGTCTCAGTTCTGTTCAACCAGTGATATGCCTAAATGACAACCATCATTAATGTTATCAGTAAAACCTCTGCTTTTCCTGCAATGGAACGTATTATTTTTCCTACTAAACCCATTTTTCATGCAACAAAATAATCTTTCAAATGTACTATGTATAATGTTGTCCTAACAAAAATGTATAAAATTAACCAGTGCGTCGCATACTGCACCTTTTGTATCATTTTGTCTACATTTTACTGGTCATATTCAAGCATGTGCAGTTTTAGCAAAATGTTTGCTCCACAGGACCTCGAACAGACAGAAATGTTGTGGGGTTTTGGAGTGATAAAAGGAGCAAAATAACCTCATCCTTCATTAATTTTACCAGGCATTTACAGAAATATGTTCGTGCTCTGATATCCGTCCTGTTCTCTCTGTACTTTTTCACAGGTGAAGAAGTTGGCCAAATGTCTGGATGCAGACTCTCATGGGAGGATCAACTTCAAAGACTTCTGCCGTGGTGTCCTCACCATGAAAGGTCAGGATGAGCTCAAGTGTGGCACCTGAGGGAATACACTGTGTGTTTGCATGACTGTCTCTGGTAGTGTGTGGACATGAGTGTGTAAACATCACCATTACTAGCAGGTTATATCATCATGTCATAAAAGAGGAATGTAGTCGGCATATAGAGAATTATTATTGTGTCAACAGTTGCACATGTGTTAGTTTAAAGACCACAAGGGTCTGTGAGTATGTTGCTCCCCTTAACAGTAGATTTGGGAATAATTTATTAGGCTATATTTGTGTTTCTATTAACTCAGATTCCTTCAATAATCGAAATGTACTTTTGCTGCTCTACTATCTTTAGCATTTGTATAATTATTTATCGTTGTTTTGAACACATTTCTTTGATTGTGATCAATGGTTTTATGCATGTGGGGATGGTATGTAATCTGAACCAAACCTCTACATTTTATACAGCGTAAGTAACAGGCTTACGGGCTTCATTCAATACAACCATATTGTGTTGATGTTGAGGCAGAAACCTTAGAGACAGATATGTAAAAACATGGGCACATCAAGCCAAAACTGCATTGCTAGATACCACTAGAGGTGAGTGGAGTACTGAGTATTTGTTTTGAGTATTCTAAAAAGCCTTTGTTTTATTTATGTTTTAAAATGGGTTGAACCAAGCATTTACTGTACAGAGCAATGATGCAGCATAACAGCACGATATTCATGACTTGTACAGGTAGTGTAAAAGCGACTATGGTGTTATTGTCCTGAAAGGCCACTGACTGATATATATTAAACATGTTTATGTATATATATTAGTATTTTTAGTTTATACATTTTACAAAAACAGTCAGGAGACTGTTCTTCTAAATTTAGCTGGTCAGCTTAGAGTATGATGAATGCATACTGTATATAATTATAACAGTTATTTTGTTTATAGAGCACTTTTCAGAATCAATCACAAGGCACAAGGCAGCAAAATAAAATATACAAATCATAAAATCATCATCAAATTTTAAAGAAACTAAAAGACAGTTCGAGGAATCCTCATACAACAGGTCGTTAGTGCTTCATAACAATATACATAAAGTAACATAGGTTAGGTTTAGGCAAGAAAGTTACTTAGCTAACCATACACTGGTTTTTCATGGTTGCGAACACCGGTCACCTGGAGAGAAAGTTATTGTTTTGTGATCCAACCACCACCCTGACCTGCCTCTCTACGCAGATTTTCAGCCTCAAACTACTTCCTTTATCCAAGCGCATTGGTCAAGTAATCGCAGCCTTCCCGATCACGTTGGTTATACAAGAACTGTGATATTACTTTTTCGCAAACGAAAAAAAACACGTAAGAGCAGTGCATGACAACGGCCTGCTTTGTTTTGTATTGGAGACTGTAGTGAAGCCCTATTAATGCTACCCAGCCTAACCAAGTGGAACCAAATATCATTTATGCCAACTCATCATATTTTGTCTTTGCGAGGTCTGCTGTCTTTGTATTCTGTCCAGACTGAGAGTCTTTGTAAAACCAGGTCAGCTTACAGTGGACCCAGGCCAATGAGGACACAGGAAGGGACAGAGGCCCGCTTCTACTGCTGAGCTAAAATGACACAAATTTGGGTTTCTAGTTCTTCATTGTTGAGTGTCATTGAGTTGACCTGGCACTAATAATTCAATGTCATGTAGCCCTCGAGTGTCAGATAAATGCGGGGTCAGCAATTCTGGAGAAAGATTGTTGACAATGACTTGTGGAGTTCAGCATGTGCCACGTTCACTGTCCCTTTTCTCTTCTTCAGCTAACTTGCTTTCTCTCAATGCATCCATGGCCTTTCCCCTGTCTTTTTCTGAAGCATGACCACTGCTGTTGCTGATTGGCAGTGGTCAGATTAACGGTCAGGCTCGGTCACAGAGTCAGGGCTGTGTATGAACACCTGATTTTTTTCAGTACGCACGCAGATGGCGCGGACCATGAGGAGATATTAGCTGAATTTGACAAAAAAAGTGTGCTGGGTTAATATCACTGACTGCACCTTCAATTATTTATTCCCTAATGTGTGAGCCACAGGTTAAATCCATTAGACCTCCAATACACCAAAGTACTATAGATCAGCATGAACCCCCTTGAAATCTATTTGTTGTAGTGGTATTGTGTACACTAATAGACTGCTGCAGGGATGACGTTTTTTTCAATACCCAATGGGATTGTGTATCATAAACAATGCTTCATGAGAATTGCAGGTTTTGAGCAAGATAATCTTCAGAAACCACTTTTTTTTTAAAGCATAAACGCCACAAGTAAAATGCTAGGCTACAGCACTGCAGTCACCTGACTGTGAATCTGTGTTTGGCGTGATGATGTTCGGTAGTCTCATTATCCTCTTGTTAGCAACCAACTTTTTTAAGACACAAAAATCTTCAAAATTCATGAGTGGAGGTATTTATTGACATAGGTTGTGTCATAGAACAAAACAGAGTCTCTCAATCTTGTGTTAACCACAGACTTTATTCAGGCATCTAAGCAAAAACCCATCCAAAGGTTAACTCATTTCTGGGTTTTAGGACTCAATTAGGACTCAGCTGTAATGTAATATTTTTTAGAATAACCATGTATCAAATGACAGTGTGATCACTTGTAGTGACGAGGCCACAGAGAATTATCACCTGAATCTGCAGCTCCCATCATTTTTACTGGGCTTCATAGCAAGTTGTAGCTCATTTTTTAACAACTTGACTGTTCTGGTTCACTCTCCTACCATTCTCATAGGGCAATTTCAGTTACACCAGCTAGGTTTTAAAATCCACTGTACACTACCTGCCCAGCACCAAACAGCAGACAGATACAGTTAGTGACCACCTGGTAAAAAATAGTGGAGCATTTAGGTGTTAAAGATGCAGACATTTCCGTGAGGAGTTGTTCTAGACCAAAAACAGCACTAAAACAGAGTAAATATTGAACTTACATTCATCAGACGGACAGAAACACGACTCCAAATGAATGCTAATGCTGCACCTTAACTGCTAACTATGTAAATAAGCAACTAAGATGTCAACATAAAAATGATGAACATGATAGGCATGTTTACTTGTCCCCCTTGGCATCATGTGGCCAAAAGAAAACAGTTTGAAGCAAAACTTTTGATCCTGTACATCAGTTTATTGTGCGTTTTGCTGGAGAACGTCTTACATCTTTACCTCACATCAACTCCATAAGCCCTCCCCTTGGTGCAACTTCACAACTGTTTTCCTGTTTCTCTCAACGGATTTGGCTTCTTAAATAATAGATCGGCTTCATAAATTACACCACTTATCTGCTCTCTCTTACGAGTTTCATCACAGGGAGTATTTGTGGTTTTGTCCTGATATTGACCTGCTGATTTTGAAGTGGTTTGGGAGCATCAGAAAAACTTCCTCTCTTCTTGTCTGTAAACCCAACAGGAGAGGCTGCTTGTTGTGGCTTTTAAAAGGTTTGTTTGTTTGTTGAAAATGTTGGACATTTTGGGGAATAACATACAATAAAAACCTAAAATATTAAGTCATTTAACGCCACAAAGACAAGCATGGTAGTTCATTACCCCGAACTAAAACACCACACATACAGGTGTTTTTCCTGATATATATATTGTATTCAGCAGCACCTTTAGTTTAGCAGCTTGGGTAGGAAATGATTGCTCTGCAGAATCTCAGACAGACTGAGATGAGTCATGCATGCTTTTTTCCTTTGCAGGTTATGTTGGGATCCTTAAAAAGAAAAGTGGGGCACGGTTCATCACAGGGCCATATGAGACAGCAAAGAGTTGCTCTCGGGTAAGTTTCTAAAGTGTTCGTGTGTGTGTGTGTGTGTGTGTGTGTGTGTGTGTGTGTGTGTGTGTGTGTGTGTGTGTGTGTGTGTGTGTGTGTGTGTGTGTGTGTGTGTGTGTGTGTGTGTGTGTGTGTGTGTGTGTGTGTGCGTTCATTTAAAATAAGTGTCCAATTGAGCTGAATTGATGTCATTTATCACCCCCAAAGACCTTCTTTTTCTCAACTGTCAGTTTCTGACGCTCATGTAATCTCGATAATTGGTTTGATCTCTCTCTGACGCTCAATTGGGACAATACTCATTTGGATTCATTTTACATGTCTCCGCCATTGCTGAATATAGGGCCGGGAAATAGGTCAATATGATATCAATATCATTACATAAGACTATCATCTTAGATTTTGGAAATTGTAATATTGCAAGTGTTGTCTTTTCCTGGATTTAAATGCTGCATTACAGTTAGTTGATGTACTTTTCTGAACTCACCAGACTGTTCTAGCTGTGCTATTATTTGCCTTTACCCGTTTAGTCATTACATACACATTACTGATGATTATTCATCAAAAATCTCATAGTTTGAATACTTTGTGAAAACACTAACACTAACTGTCAACACTACAATTGTGCCGATTGAGATATTTAGTCAAAAAATATTGTGCTTTGATTTTCTCCATATTGTCCAGCCCTAGCTTAATATACAGTATATCTGGATGAATATCAGAAAGTAAGCAGCAGCTCAATTGTGGTACAGCTGGAAACTACAGAAAGCACTCTGTGGCCTGTCTATGACTTCCTCTATATTAGTTTTACAACACTGTTCTGCACATGTGAGCAGTTGTCAGAGGGTATTCCCATCATACAGTCTGTGGGTCATACCACACCTAAGAGGACACATAAAATAGCTATAATTTTCAGTAAACAGTGTGTCAGTAAATAGAAGGAAATGTGCTAAATCTTCATAATATAAAACAATTTATTCTGTGTTTTGTGGGCAATATAACCCATTTTACAAAACTGACAGAGCCTTGTTGAGTGACAGAACAGCAGCAGCAACAATGCTGCAGTACATAACTAGTGTGTGCAGCTTGTACTTCACTCTGTTGTCCACTTGGTGGTAGTGTTTAACTGCAGATGTGCAGTAGGAGACTGACACTTGTATTTACTAGTTTGTTAGTAGTACAAACATCCCTGATGAGTTCTTCAATTGGGTGCATTTTACAAACTGTTAGATATGTTATTCCAAATATTTTCTTTTTGGCTTTTAAGAACACTTCGTTATCTGATACTAAAGTTGAACATTAGTGTTTTCTTGGGTTTTTTTTTGTTTTATTTGTAAATTTCACAGAAATTGTGTATATTTTACAATTTATCTGTCAGAGTTTTCAGATGGGAAGTTTTTACGGATGTAATTCGGTCTTATTGTTTGACTCATGCTGACCTCAGGCTGCGCTGAGATAATTGGTTTGTTACATCATGGTCTAACTGAGCTCCCAAGGTGTTACATGTGACACATATTTCATAAATTCCTCAGACTATCTCTTGGGAAATTTGAGACTTTGTGAAATATCCACTCCCTCTAGCATTAATAACATGGGTACTTTGCATAGCAACAGAGTCAAATGCACATCAGCTGCATTTCATATGTGAGAAACAGCTGTTGCAACAGTTCTGTGCAACAGTTTGCGTCAATATTGTGGCTTTAGATTGTCTAATAACATGACTCCACGGGTTTAGATAAGTCTTTTCACAGCACTGGTACAGTGTAACATTTCATTATACCAGTGGAGAAGTGCTCTTAAAATATTCACACTGGGTGAAATGCAATACGATCGCTACCTACCGCAGCTTTCACAGGCAATAGAAAACACTTCTCTTTTTGGAAAATGATGTCTCATTTGCGTACTTCCCTTTGAAACACGGACTATAAAAGATCTGGTAGCATTCAAGCCATTTTGTATTCCGGGGACAGGTGTGTGCTTTTAACCAAGATTACTTTTCTCCACACAGTGACAGGTAGGTGTTATAGTTATGGGCTTAGTTGTGTATTTGAATAAAAATGCATTGTTTCAAGCTTGGATATGCTAAAGACTGGGAAACATGACATTAGCCATTCTGCAAAATGGAAATATGCATGTTACTGCACCTTTGCAGTTTTATAGTGTGATAGAGGATTTTATCCTCTCGCTTGCTTCTACCTCACAGTAACTGATGGTAATGGAGATGATTAGAATGATTCTGTTGCTCACAGTGAAGCTCATGACGATGCCGACAGTAAGGATAATGTTCAAGAGATCTTTTCAGAAAACTAGGATTCAACAGATTAGATAGTTTGGTTAATCTTTTGTTTGCAGCAGAGAGGCACGTTTGCTACCCTTTACCTTGTTTTAGTGCAGTGTGAAGTGACTGTAACTCTGCCTACAGCTGTTGGTATGAGAGCAACTTGGCTTAACTGTATATGTAATTGGTCTGCTGTAACATCAAGTCTGCAGTGCTGAGTATCATAGATGGCTGTTTAGAGAGAGCTGCTGTATTAAATGTGGTGAAGGGCATCTTACTTTCAGCTTTTTTATGTTTTATTGAGGTAAAATCCTCTTCGAGCTCTAAACTGCTGCATGAGAAAGCAGCTGCTGCATTTAAACTCGTTGGAAGTTGCAGCCAGACGATGCTACAGTATTGGTTTCCACAGAAAAACTGACTTTAACCTGCAGGTTCTTCCTCTGTTCCATCTATCTCATTTTCTTGCAGAGAGGAGTTTTCTTCCCGTGGTGGAAAAAGATAGCATGAAACTAATAACTGCTACAGTATTTAACCTCCCCACTGATAGCAACCACTTTATTAACATCACTTCTGCATACTGGTGGTCTTTTGTAAACGTCTCCTTATCTCGTTTTTACATTAGAGAGGCTTCTTTCTCTCTCTTTTTGGATGAACATATGTTGCATATTTTTTATAATTAGATTTATGATCCATAGAAGCCCAGTTATTTGAGTGCAGGGTGTCCAGTTGTGGGAAAAAAATGTCCAGGAGTGAAGTTATGTTGCCATAGCACGGAGTGGAAGGAATCCCAGAGCTCCCCAGGGTGGCTCTGCAGAGGTGTGTGTGTGTGTGTGTGTGTGTGTGTGTGTGTGTGTGTGTGTGCGTGTGCATGCGTGCGTGTTTGTGTGTGTGTGCGGAAAAGGGAGAGGGAGTGAAAGAAGAGCATCTCATTAGAGGACTTCTTAGCTTGCTCTCTGTCCTGCTGCTTGGTTTCACACACTTGGATGCATACACATGCACACATACACACACATACACACACACACATGTACATGTACACAGGGCAGGTGCTGAAATACAATTTGGAACATTGCAAAGACAGATTAAACTGGTGCAGTAAGCACCTGGGAAGATGTATATATTGTGTGTGTGTGTGTGTGTGTGTGTGTGTGTGTGTGTGTGTGTGCGCCTGTGCCTGCTTACATATATAGGGAAGTCTTGGCCTAGATGCTCAGCTCCAGAGTAACAGGGATAGCAGTATCAATATGAGAAAGCGTGGGAGAAGGCTGTAAACGATAAAATGTACGGACTGGAGCAGAAGATGGAAAGTAAATTTAACTTGAGCTTAAATCAGTCAAACATCCTTGATGATAGTACAACAGGTCTCAAAATACTAAGTGTATATGCACGGTAGTGCACATAAAAGTTGAGCTGTGCACCATACTCAGTTTTACATGCACCAGTGCAGGCAACTTGTTAATAGAACATATGTTGTGTAGGGTGCCAACTCTCACACATGCATTTACACTTACACTTACAGCATGCTATCACACCACATATGCACATTGTCACAGTGGCACCTTGCAAACACTGTAGTCAAGCAAGTTGCCCCCTGGAAGTTGATGCGCCTCTGTTCATGCTCATGTGGTACCGTCACTTAAAGTGGCCAAAAAGGACAAAGAGAAATAGATGCACATTACAGTAATAATTTATTACACAGCATATATTTAAAAAGTCATTTTGATTATGTGACATCACCAAACAGGTCCTATTAAGAGTATTTTTTTTAAACTAAAAACATCACTATTATCACCTCATAAAGTTGCAATGGCACACAAGCTGTTCACTCCAGCTGCTAGAGAGCAACACTAGCGTCATTTAGAGTCATGTCTCCAGCTACCTCACAAACATAAGTCCAATTCTCTGTTGTTGTTTTTCAGCAGCTCCTGAGAGAAATGTCTGTCTCTTTAGCTGTTAGGTGCTCCACTATGTTCACCAGCTTGGTGCTGACGTGTATCTATAGATGAGGCATAGGAGCATATTTGTTCTGTCAGGCATGATTGAGATGGACCTGAAAAATACAGCTCTGACATTGTCTTCTGGTTTGCACTGGCAGGTAGTGTTCAGTGGTTTAATCTGAGCATCTTTTTTTGCTGAAAACAGCTGCTAGCAGTAAATCAACCAATAATTAGGGCGTGGGCTGTAAAACCAGAACAATGAGCTGAAGACATTAAAGAGATTATGGAACTGCACAATTTGGTGCTAATTATCTGTGGATTTGACTGCGAGTCCTTTCAAATTACACACATTTGACCGATGGTTAATTTAAAATTATTGATTAATGCAGCTTTAACTAACCAAACTTGTTTAATGTGATGTTGGAAATTATATCTGAAAACAAACACTTGACAGTGAACAGTGAATTGTCACCATGAAAGCCTACTCCACACAATCATGGGTATTTTTGTAAACGGGGGATTTTCCTCCTTTCTTAAAAAGATCCCATCCAGACACACTTTACCAAAAACATATCTACCCAAATAAAAACAAGCAAACTCCCAAGAAAAAATATATGAATGTAGGCATTTTAAGATTATGTCTCTTTATTCAAATGTTGATCAATGCACAACAAAGTACATCATTCTGAAACATCTTCCACATTTTAGTGTAACATCGCCACACATGATGAGAGGTGAGAGGTAATTAGAAGCCGAATGGGCAAAATACATGGCAAACGGGTGTGGCGGGACATGTCAGCCATGGTTACCCGTAGCAGAGCGCAGCTATTCTAATAGCCTGAATCTGCTACACTTAACACAAGAGCTGGACTTTCCTGTGCTGCACTGCACTGCTATTCTCAATGTTTGCATGAATGCTGGTCTATTTTTTTCTCTTGTGTGTGGCCCGGCAACCCTCCAACAGATAAAAACTACATGACACTGTAAAAACTGAGTACAATCTGTTTAAAAAGGATTCTGATTAATACCTCATTGTACCAGAGGCAATGCGGTACAGTAGAGCAACCTTGTGTATGTTTTTACATTTTATAATAAAATACATAGGTAAAATCAATGGATCCTATATTTAAAATGATCCAGCTAATTAAGTAACAGTTGATATAGCCTATGTGTTTCCAAACTCTCCATAAACAACAGTATTATCACTTGGTAAAACTAAATATACACACAGTGAAGCTGGTAGCAACCACATGCACCAAAGACAGAGTATGTGTAGCAAGTAAATAACTCTGCTTCACTCCACCAATGTGATGTGCTGCATCCATTCCCCATGTATTTCAGCTGTACGTGGTAATCTTAAGTACTGTACAGTAGTCCTTAAGCAGCAGGGAACCTCAAAGAACCTGATCTTGAAAATATGCCCAGATTTACCGAACTGCTGCAGCAAAATAATCAATAATTTACACCTCATTTGTCCTCACAAGGAGAAATGTTAATTTCTTCCCCTTGGGGTTTCGAGGAGGTCAGAGGAATCATCTGAGCTCTCTGCCTCTAATCTGCTTTCCTGTCAAAGCTTGTCCTCTCTGTCTCTGTGTGTTTTTTCTACTTCTCCTGCTTGTTGCGTTTGATCTCTGTGCTCTCGCTGAATGCACATCCTCCGTGTTATCATCAAGATGATTTTGTTTGTGTGTGTGTGTGTGTGACTATGTGTGTTACAGGTGCAGAAGTTTGTTTTGCGGCTCAGACATAAACACTAAAAAATGTGATCTTGTCACCCTTGTCTGTCTTTTAACCCTCTGCTGTAATTTTACCCTCATCCTGTTTCGTATATGTTGTTGTTTAGAGCACTTCTGCTTTAATTTATTATCCATCACTCCTCAGCAATCCGCTCTTCTGTTTTTCTTCTACTTTGCTCTTCACATCTTGTTGTAGAATTCTCTTTTACCCATTGCCTCTTTTCCTCTCCCTTTACCCCCTGCTTGTATACATCTCGCTCTCCATTTCTTTGATTTCTTCATCTTTTCCCACTTCCATCCTCCTCTTCTCCCTCCTTTCACATTAGCACTTCAGATGATCAGTGAGGAGGAGATTTCTCCGCCAGTCTCTGCAGTCATTTCATGGTCTGATTAAAGCACTGTGATGGGAGGGAAGTGAGGCAGAGAGGGGGGAATCGAGATAGAGGAGAGCAATATCAGTGAAAGTTGAAACAAAGAACAAAGAAAAACAAAAAAATATTTAAAAAAAAAGGGGAACCAAAGAGAAACAGAGAGAATTCAAAGGGCAGGTTTGCTGTTTACCATTGTTTGTACAGAAGCGTGATGGGAAAATCAGACAGCTGAGCCGTACTGCAGACTAAGAAGCAGAGGTAACATCCCTGTCACTGTCTGCAACATGAACACTTCCTCATGTGAACTGTCAACAAGCCTCCCTCAGAGCTGTGTGCCTGCTGTCTGCAGCTCTTTTTGCAGTTTAACTCTCTGAGTCAGAGGAAGTTTGTCTAAAGGTTAACATCAGTTTGTGGATAATGTATTCATGTTTTTGTTCATGCAGTATGCATAAGGTAGTATTGTCCTTCTCACTCTGCAATGTAGTGAGGCAAAAGGCTCCTCGTTCATATCACAGTGTTGTTTGATGCTGAATAAATCTACAGGATGCTGTAAGCCACGCTGAATAGCTAACAGCTGCATTCATCCAGGACTAAATGTTGATACTCTGTCTGCAGTATCACTGGATGCCACATCGAAACTGTTTGTGTTTTCAGCTTTAACTTTGCCTTTACTAAAGACTCTCCTCACCAGAATAAAAACAGCATCAGTCATTTGTGTAAATGGCTTAAATTACCTGCTTTTACCTGACAAGGAGCTCTTCTTTTTATCGTGTGTGTGTGTGTGTGTGTGTGTGAGTGAGTGCGTGCACGTGCGTGTGCGTGCGTGCACGTGCGTGCGTGTGTGCATGCGTGCATGATTTTTATTTATTCTGTCCAAATTCATTTATTTTGTGGGTCTGTGAATGCACCACAAGCAAAAGTTATCGAGTTATTTTTTCCTCAGCAGCAGTTTAAGGAGTTTGAGTTGCAGGTGGATGATTTATCTTTTGATCCACTGACAGCTGATTAGATCGATGGATGGAAGGAGCAGCTGCTGCAGAGGCGAGCGGGTGCTAACTTTTAGACACAGCATAATAATCAGTTAAGTTTCACTTTTACCTGCCTGGCATTCTGCTGCTCCATCTGTGCCCAGAGTGTGCTCTGCTCTCCAAGAATGTGGTGAATGAATGACAGAACTGCATATATATTTCAAGTATTGAATGGTCCAGCTTGAAAAATATATAACAATCATTAATAGTAACTGTCACACATATGTTTTGGAAGGCACTGACAGATTGTGTTGTCTTGTGATTGTTGCACCAGATCTGAAAATGCTACAAAAGGTGTCATCATGGAAGGCAATAAAATACCATCTATTTTATTTTTGAGTTTGGAGACCTCTGTCCTGGTCTGCCCTGTCATGTGGATAGCAAGTAGTTTTTATTGAATGTGTTCAGGCTGACCGTGGGCAGATGTAGAACATGCTGAACAAACTACTTCTCCCAGCAGGTATGTTGGAGAGCCCCCATGAGTATCTGGATGGATGTTGCAGAGGTGTTTAAGCTGCTGGGCTCAGTCTTGTTGCCAGTGTGACCCTGATCAGGATAAAAACCACCAAACTGGATAGGTCGATTGTTATTAGTATCTTTTCTCCTGGAACTGAAAATCAGGCTGGGGATTTTAAAAGTAGAAATTTGTCTTCTACCACTTTTTTAAAAGTTTAAAAGTTTCCTTGGCAGTAATACTGATCTGGTTGCATCTATTGTTCAGTTTAGATCATTTATATCTATGAATCTAAGACCTGCACTGTATTGAAATCCACTGACATCTTTGTTTCTGATGGTGGCAAAGACTGCCAACCTGATATTACAGCCTTTACTTGTTATGGTCACAGAGCCAGGCCATGACACTGATTTCTGGAGGTTGACAAATAATTTCAGTTTCGTGTATTTCTGTGTGTTTTGTGTTTTTGTCACGTGTGGAGCAGCGTGTGACTGACTGCAGGCTTGTGATGTTTGGACAATCCCAAACCAAAATGATAAACTTCTTCGCCACATTAAAAAGCCAACAGAGCTGGCTGATAAGCCCTGGTGACAGCCATGGAAACCTTCGGATATGTGATGCCACACTGTGAACCATCTGGTATGATTTGATGTGATGGCACATTTTGACAAGCTGTCTTTTAGATTTACCATTTCTCTCTTGATCAGAGAACAGTGCTGGCAGCCTGTGCTTTCTCTGTGATGTCTGATAATGACCCAGACCCTTTCTCAGCTGCTGTATTAATGTCTTTTTGAAATTTTATTTAAGACAGCTGTCATCATCTGACATACAGAAATATGGAGAGCTAAAGTTAGCATTGCTGCTCTTTTGTGTAATGTGTCTAACTGTTGCTGTAGAAAATTCTACAGCAACAGTTAGACATATTTTGAAGCCGTTCTTGCACACCTTGTATACCTGAAGGCCATAGTGATGCAGGTAAATCAGATGTGGACATTACAGAGAAATCCACTTTACCTTCTTGAAATCTGATTTTTTTTGGAAACATGTTTCATCTTTAAGAAACAAAAAGTGCATGGAAGCTTAAACATGAATCTTTTTATACAAACTAGTCAGCCACGTATTCGAAATGAGATCTGTAAAATTTAGTCCTTACTTTAGCCAATAAATAGTCAAAGTACAGTTTTGTGTTGTTTTGTATCTAATAGCTGTGTGTCTTCTCTACTGCCTGCACTATTCTTAAAGAGGCCAGGATGCTCAGTCAGAACCAACACATTCTCACTCTCAACTCACCATACCAACGCTTGGTCAGTGGCTGAAACAAGTCATTTTGCGGGTGTGGTGACGCTCAAAAAATTTAAATTACCTCAATGTTGACTTTTGGTTTCACATGAAACAAAAAGAGCTCTCTCCTGGATGAAAATTCTGTTTGTTTGAACCATCCACTACCCTTCCTCCTCGCCCAGTACGGACTTTCTCTCTACGGCTAATACTCACATCGTCATATTATGACACTGCCCCATGCATCTCTTATCGAGACTGCAGGGTGCTGCTGGGCAACAGTAGTCGATGCTGAGGGCCACTGACAAAGCATCAAAATTTAACAAGTTTGGAGTGAGAACGGGTTGTCAGAGCTGCTTGACAGATGGTGAAATAGCTTTGGAGACCCCCCCACAGAGGGGGCTGTGTTCAGACATTTCTGTAACTTAAGAGTGGAATAGAAATAGAACTAATATTCCCACATTCACACCCACTTCTCTCTGGGATTGGCCAGAGTTATGGAGGTGAAGAGTACACTACATTTAAACTTTTAAACAGCTGTCATTTTAATCTGTTACACAACTTACAAATAGTTACAAATATCAGTTACACAACATCTAGATACGAACTACTTCTTTTTTGGTTCATAACTCAACCCTTACCATTTTGCATCCACACAAGGTTCAGAACAAAACAGTATATAATAGAACATTGTAGTGTAACTGAGCTTGCAACAGTATGTTGGTACAATAACTGTAAAAAATATCACCATTTCAGACTATACGGTGTTACACTATTACTATTATTTTTATCACTTATAATGACTCTTACAGAAATTAAAACAGAATGTCTTTTTTTGGTTCAACAAAAACTTTATAACTAGGTATGTGTAGAAGTCTGACAGGTGGTCTGGGAGGTCAGGAGAAGCACAGTTAAGATTCTCCATCCGGGTTTGTTATACGGTATACCATAGATAAGGAAATGTACACATTATGGTAAACGTCAATATTCAAAACATGGTAAATCTTGAAACTGGTATACCGCTGCAACATTAGTGTCACAGAGCAAGAAACACTGAGACCAATATGACATTTACAACTGAGTGGAGTACAAAATATTGCAAGTATTTTCCTATACTGTAGACATAGTTACAGTATACACATGACACAGTGAAGTGATTACAGGACTGTAGTATTTCTACCATGATCTGTGGGAGGAGCAGTGCATGTGGTTTAACTAGCTATAGCACATATAGCCTTAAGCAAAAATCAATCAGTATTCATTGTGTTTCTTTGTTATTTTGATAGCATATTGACTTTGAGTACATCTAAAGGAGGTTATGGGAAGCAAGCGTGCATGAGAATACAGCCTACATCAGCTTTGTTTACCGCTGTCTGAGCAAGTGAGGAGAAAATGATAGGGTAGTGATGACAGGAGAAAGAATGACACGAGGAAAGCATTAATGGATTGATGGATGTAAAGGAACGAGGGTTTGGACAGAGATAAGAGCTGCAGAAGGAATGCAGACAAAGAGTCTGAGGAGAGACGAAAGGAAAATGGAGAGAAAACAAAGAAAGATAAGAGGTGGATAAATAAAAGAAAAGACAAGGTACAGACACAGATAATCTTAGTAGCACCTTTATCTAATTTATTAATGGCTGAGCCATTTGGTCTGTGATTGTGAGTGACAGGGCCCATTAGTGCAGGTGACACTCATCAGGCCTCACTTCCAAATTGGTTCTCTGTTCAGATAGAAAAAAGACGAAAGATATGGTCAGGATGAGCCAGACACAAGTGTGTGCTGTTTGCAGTGTGACTGTCGAAAAGATAAACATGATTTCCCCAGATCCGTAAAAAGCTTTAAATGATCTGGACTAAGAGCTTAAACATCTACAATGCTGTTTTAAATATATATATATATATATAATATTTTTTTAATGTTATTCATCTAGATTGTTACTGTGTTTGGACTTTTTATGATAATAAGAAGAAGACAGAGTGGGTAGATTCACTATATTGTATGGTGGGTTTCACCTTTGGTTGATTTTACAGCATTGTTACAGTTATTTAAATAGCAAAACTTGCTCTTGCTCTATTGCAATCTATCTGAAGTTTTAAGTTGTAAGATGTCTGCTTTCTCTCCAATATAATGGAAGTAGATTGCACTTGGCTTGTGGTGGTCATAGAGCCAAAAAATATACATTTGAAAAACTTGACAGTAATGTCTCTTTCCAGAAATAATGACCTGGTTACTCAAGATAATACACATACCTTGTTGTGATCAGTTTCAAGTAGGAACTATTTTCTTTCTATCGAACCACACCCACCAACTGTACCAAAGCACAGAAGGAAGAATGTATCTTCAGCTAGCTCACCTCACACCACTGAATTGACTAATGTTATAGCTCAGCCAAGAAGGACGCCATTAATTTTTTACATCTCGCACTGTCATGAGCATGAGCCTCTCATCCATGACAAGATGCAACCTTCCTTCTTCACAGTGATACGGTTGGCAGATGTAGTTTGGCAGAGAGATGATAGTTTCTTCATGAAACTGCTCACAACAAATGTCAATTTTTTTTTATTTTTCAATTTATTATTTTTTTTGGCACCTCCACTGAAGGCAGACATCTCTACGGCTGATATCTCCAGCAATCGGCAGCTTACAATGGGAAAAATATGTCTTTGATTTGGGGTTGAACTGTCCCTTTGAAGCTATCCAACATATAAACATAACCTACATAAGATAGTAGGTTATGTTTATGTGTATCTCTGGGCTGAAATGACTATTGAAGCACAGAAACGGTATGCATTGATAGACTTTGGGGAAGAAAAACGTGATCATATGAAAAAACAGTAACTGTTATGCACCTGTGTGGAAAATATGCTCAATTTTTCGCCCATCGATCACAGTGCTGCAGAAGTCTCCAAAATGCCCTTGAGAAAAGCAGCCAGTCTGCCCAATACTGTGGAGTTGCAGAAAGAATTCTAACTGTTCTAGCAGAGAGCGATCAATGGATGGTATCAATAAAGAAAACACAGCGAGGCATCCTGGTGAAAATAAGACAAGGTGCTTGTGGCTGCAACCATTTCTAGTGGTTCCTCCTTTCTGATTCATGTTGCCATTAAAAAAAACATTTAATTCAGATTATGGCACACATTACTGTTTCTATTGTCTCAGTTTAACATCAGATTCTTGCAGGACAGGAAATGTGTTAACAATAGGCTGATTGGGAAGGAAGGGAATTACACTTTGTTGATTTGGAAGAGCACAAGCATTGCAGCCTACCAGTTTTTGGCACCAGTGTGTGTGGCTTAGTTGTTAATTAAAGTTTTGAAAGACTTCCATACACATACAGACAGACAAACACACAAATACACACACATACACACACACACACACACACACACACAGAGTCTGGAATAGAGACAAGGCCCACCAGAGTCCCACCAATGACAGTCAAGGACACACCGCCACCAAGCAGACATGATTATCCTGTAACTCTGCAGCTATAAGGGAGGACTGCTAATGAACAGAAACATCAGTTGTTCACCCTGAGACTCTCGCTCTCTCTCTCTCTCTCTCTTTCTCTCCCTCCTTCATTCTCTCCCTCCATCACACATGCCCATACAAGTTGCCTTTCCTCCTGATCTCATTGACTAGCAAAACCATCGTCTTATACATAACTGGCTCTCATTGCTGTTGTTAAATTCCCCAGTTTAATGTTTATGCATGCTTGCACTGTACATGTACATTCACATATTCCCTCTCAACCTTCTTACAGTATTTTATTTGCATTAATGCATTCATACTTTCTGTGTTGTCGACCACGCCACCACCTATCATCAGTACACACCGAAACAAAAAAATTTCTTTTAACTTTCTGATAAATGATGCTTTTCACTGGCGTGTCACCTCACCCACCATGTTGATGTGCATGTGTGTGTCCCAAGGCTGTTTCTTCTGTTATGCAAAACAGAGTTGCAATATTGAACAAGTTACAAACTCCACTAAAGGTGTTTAAAGTCTTTTTATAGCAGCATTCATATTGCTGATATGAGAATATTACATTACGTTGCATTTCAAGCTCGAGGCAGTGTTGTGAGGTGAATTAGCATTTGGAAGAGAGTTGCGATGAATGTGACGAGCGATGCTGGAGTCAGAGCAGAAGTAGAAGAAGAAAGTGGTTTTCGTGGTGGTTATTTCAGCCGTTCCTCTTTTACTAGTTACTCTGTATGCGACTTTATTCTGACTTTGGGGAGGCTTGAAGTCTCTCTTTCTATCACTGTGTGAGTGTGCATGCATTGCCACAGGTCCAGACCGTCTGTCAGTGCACAGAGGTCACCTCCTGCCGGGAGCATCTGGATGGAGAACATGAAGCATGAGCTTTTACACACATGCACACACACACTCACACTCACACGTGCTCACACACCCACCCACACACACACACACACACACACACACACACACGTACCACATGCATTTATCTCTGTGTGCTTACGTACAGAGAAGCTAATAAATTCTGTCCATAGATATCCAGACTGCAGAAAGTTTCTCAATCTATCATGATTTGCCAGATGGAGAAAATAGAGCTGTATTGTACACTTTCTGAGAAAAGTAGAGCATAATTGTACCTTAACTACAATAAAACATGCAGCGGTTTATGCCTCAGCTTGTTGCTGATACAGTAAGAGCACGACTGTGTTTAAAAGAGATAAACCAGACTGTTCTCCCAAGAAAAATGGCAGCATCTGTTATTTCAGTAAGTGCTGAAAAGCAACACGTTGATGTTCAAGTGACAAAGCCGTAGTAATAATGATGGAAACAGAGAATGAGGCCAGGTAATATTGTTACTGGGTGACAAAGTTGGCATGGATGGTTGGGTCAACGAAATATTGGACTTAAACAAGGGAGACCATTGTTCATTCCCCATTTTTCACTGACATGACCAAGCATGATTACAGTTTTTCCCAACCTTAACCCCAGGTTTTTTATTACAACTATGGCAACAAATGTCTCTCAACCCCCTGTAGTACTTCTAACCCAAACCATGTTTCCCTAAACTTAAATACGTACTTAAACTCTTAAAATGATCTGTACATTAATCTAACCTAGTTGTGTTTTCCTTAAAGCCTGTTTCATTCTGTCTGCGTGTGCAAGGGTCCACTTTGGTATGCGTGACGTAAACATTGTCATCCATTGATGTTCACTAGGGTCTTCACTGACTCCTTTGCAGACATCCATGTGCAGCCAAATATTTGTGACCATTTGGACTTTATACTTAGCAAGCGCAATAACTGCACATGCTCCAGTTTCAAAAGATTATGTCTTATGCCATATTCCAGTCCAGTTGGTGGTAAACACACCTAAAGCTGGTCTCCCAAGAAGAAGATGAAGTTTGCCACATTTATATAATTTGTCTTTAAAGTGATACAAATATAGACAAATGGACTTGAACACCTGGAGAAATGGGCATGTGAGGAATGCCAGGCCGATGCAGATCTGAAATTGTAGTATGAACTGAAACGCATACATGCAACTGGTATGCAGCATTACATGGAATGTAGAAAGTATGTCCGAGGCTTAAGCTTAATCAGACCTTAACCATAACGTTGTCATGTCAAAAAACTGGTTTGGAAGGCACTCAGAAATTCTGTTGTCCTGCTGATGGGGGTGTTGGATCAGAAAATGTGTCATTCTCGAGGGCATGGACTAAAGACATATTTTGCCATTGAATTAGAAGGACTTGTATGCATACAGACAGTCTTTGCAGTCCTTTATCTGCTTCTGCAGCTGTTCTGTCCCAACTGTCCATCTCAGTGTGTGCGTGGGTGATCTCTGCTGGCCCTTCGCATTTTGATGACACCCCTCTTAACACAATGCTTTGCCGTCACTTTTAGCTGTTAATTTCCAAAGAACTTCTCTTCCTGTCTGGGTGTCTATTTCATCATTCTGTGCACGATAGGACAGAGTGCAGCTCACACAACATGCAAACAGGCAAAGCTGTTAACTGTCCTTTCTGCAAAGAATCAAGAAGGAAGTGTGACAGCACTCAGCAGAACACAGTGAAGAGATTGTGCATGTATATCATCTATGTTGTTGCAAACGTCGACATGGATCTGCAGATATATTTCTACATACATGTTTCTATGAAAGATGCCAAATCACAACTGTCTACACAGTGAATATATGATAAAAACACATAATTTTGTCATCATCAAAGCTGAAATGAGTAATTGTACTGTATTTAATACAATAGTGGCAGTTCAACACCAACAATTAATGTGTCAAGAAGCATTTCCACCAAAAATGACCCACTCAGTCACTTGCACAGACTGCACTGTGCCTTTGTCAGACTGAATCTAAATGATGCTATGCATGAAAGTGTCAGATCGCTGAATCAGTGTGACCAACAGGATACACTCCCTGTCATTTGGTCTGGCTTTGGTGTCCAGCAGAGTCTGCTTTTTTCTCTTTACTTGTGAGGATTTTTCCAGGGTTTTTTTCCCCCGTTTATGCTCTGCTGCTGGCCCAGAAAGGACTGCAGCCAGGAAACTGCACCACAACTGGGTCTTCTTGGTAGGTGTCGATCAATATTGTTTTTTCAGGGCAGATACAGATACCGATTATTAGTACTTAATGAGACCAATATCCAATATTTGGAGCCGATATGCATTTACAGTAAAAATTAAACTATTTCTGTCGAATGTAGAATTTGGAATGTAACAAACTCCAGCTCAAAACTTTGTTTAAATGTCTTTAGTTTAATCAGAACTGAAACTTTTAACATTATGTACTGCAAACTGTCATTCCTCCTGGCCTTGACCAGAGGTGTGGCTACATTTCTGCTGTCCGTCTGTCTTTCCTGTTATCCATAATTAGTGTCCAGAAGCTGTCTTCCTCATTTCAAAGTGGATAAACTGAATTGCTTGCAACAGCACTCTTGTCCTCCAACCTCTCTCTCTCTCTCTCTCTGCCCCCAGATCTGAGCCAGCATTTCTTATTTCAAGACCAGTGTGTAAAACACTGCACCTCTCCTCACCACCCCTGTGACCAGCCCTCTTTCCATTTTCTTCGTTTACTCTCTTTCTACTCTGCTGCTCATGTTTTATTTGGGCTTTGCCTGATTTAATCATTGATTTTCTCCACAAGCTCTTTAGATCCTCTCATAACCTCCCTCTCTTTGCATTTTTCTGTTTCTTTGATCCTCGTTCTCTCCTTTGTTTTTCTCACAAGCTTCCGATCAGTCCACACATCTTTTTTTTTCCTCCAGCATCACTTTCTCTTTCTTCCCCTCATCTTTCCTCTCTGTTTCTTTCCCGCATTCTCTTTCTGTTTGTTTAATTAGGTCGCTGATTTTCCTGTGATGTGCAGACTGAATAGAAAAGCTGTCACAAGAGCTCAGTTCTGGATGGCTGCCTCCTCCTTCTCTCCCTTTCTCTCTTGCTTTCTCCCCTCTTTCATAAACAACACAGATATAGGCACGCACACTCCCACTCATAGTGGGAGTTATGGCGTTGCACCAAACTTGGGGGTTGATTCACCAAAATGACTGGAAATTGCTTAAAAGGCCATAAACCTAAAGGGGACTGCACTGTTTTGAATTTAGAGAAAATGGCAGCTAAATATTACTTTTTAGTCTAGCTTAGTATAATCACATTTTTGTTTTGCACATAGTTGCATGGTGTTATTTTGTGTAACCACTTTCTACGATGAACATAATGTAACATTCTGGCATGGAGTTGCTCCAGCTGTGAGGCGACAGACTGATGATCAGCGTATGTAGCAAGTTAACAAGGCAATTTCACACCTAAACGTTGCCTCCGCCTCAGAGTCACAGTGCAGCCATAAAGGAAGTTAAACCCTTGCACAGACTGTTTCAACAGGTGTTTCAGCAAATACTGTATTCTCTGCAGTGTCACAACAGGGTGATACACAAAAATGCACAGACACCTCACAGCTGGCTCAAATCCTTTTTCCACGCAAATGAGAATAGTAAGTGAAAGAAAAGAATCATCTTGGTGTAAATGTTTATCACGGCCAACATCCTGTTTTGCCATCAAACTACTGCTGCACAGCTTCTCTTGGGCAGCTGTAACTATACTATAGAATAACACACTGCAGATAAAAATAAATGATACTCATCACATGTTGCATGGGTCATTGCTGTGTCCTGTTCTGATCTTGAAGTAAATAAGCTTCATATTGGATTAAAGATTTAATCATAAATGACAAAGAAAAGCAGAAAATTCTCACACTCAAGAGGCTGGAACCCGCAAATCTTTGACATTATTACTTGGAAAAATTATCTAAAGGGATTACTAGATTGTTGGCAGTTAATTTTCTTTGGATGGACTAATTAATTAATTGTTGCAGCTCTACTTCACCGTGAGCCAGGAATCCACAAACATAGTAAATTTTGATGAATTGAAGCTAATCATATTCTTTTACGTACGTATTTCTTTAATTTCCTACAGTACATGAATGTGGTTTAGTACAATGTGTCTGTTGTTGGCACTTTCCAACAGCTGTAAAGTACTACAAAGTTGTGAAAATGGCAGCAGTCTTTGTATGACCGCAAATGAATTCATGTGTCCATTAGGGATGAAAGACTAAAGCAAGTTTGTGAACAGTGTAGGCTTTTAAAATACAGCTAATCTGTCTGTTGGTCCCACTCGAAGAATTCAGATTCCTCGCCCACAGTGTGCCTGTTTTGTGTGCATCTTCTGTGTTCGTTCACCTCTTTTCATTTATATTCCATGACCTTGGTCAATAACTCCTTTCATGGTTCAGCGTTTTCCCTCCTGTCTGTCAAGCTAATTAGCAGCTATTGTCTGGGTGCATTGTTTCAGTTCAGCTCACACCAACCCTTTCTACCCACTGTAACCTTTTAAAAGAGGAAGTGAAAAGCTCCATTAAAGCCTGAACATCCTGCAGAAGGTCTGTAGCACTTCTTCTTCAGTTGTGGGCTACAAATACAGCAGGGTTCTGATATAATTGTTTGCGTTTTGTAGAAAACTTTAAGTGTTCTGTCGTTTAAATTTTTGTCTTTTGCCCCCCCCCCACCCCCCACTACTGTGTTTAATCAGACTTGTCGTCTTCTCTTCCTCATTGATCCCTCTGTCCCTCGCTGTCCCAGTGGTCCTGTAGTGATTTGATAGATGGATGGTCTGGTCATGTATTGATCATTAGGCTTTCGTCTGTTGTCAGTCAGACACTAGCCAGGCCCACTCAGCATACTGTCAGAGAAGATTCTCTGTGTTGGTTACGTCTCTTTTCTCCACTGATTTATTTCTTGACTCTTGTTAACATAGCAAACATCAGCTCAACACAGCAGTGCATTTGCCAATATAGGCAAATGGATGAAAGTGACTCACAGCCTGTTTTAGTTTGCACATGGAAAGATAGACACATCAGTCCGTCAATTTATCTGTACCCACATGGCAATTTGAAATAACACACTTTGTTCTGATATGCAGCTTGAGGTCTTTAAGTCCACCCAGCAGCTGATGTTAACTGGTAACAAGTCAAAACTCCACATACAATTTGCGCTAAACAGAAAAGAAATCAAAGAGAACGTTTTGAAAAACATTGCATTATTTTCTGTCTTAGATCTTAAGGTATCTGTTTTGCACTTGCAAAGACTAGGGAATTCAGAAAAAAATGGGTTTCCACTGCAGTGGTGCGCTCAATTACACCATGATTTGTATCATTGCTACATACAATATACTCTCACAGTATGTGTGTGTGTACACAGCATCCTAAAGTGCATACTTCTCTGAGTAAAGTATAAATCATATTATGTTCTGGATACTTGTCTGTCATTCATAGCTGTGTCAAAGTACATTGTGTGCTTCCATAAGCAGATGCCTTCTCACCATGTGAACTGCAATCGATACCTCTACAGCTGCGTGTGAGTTTTCCCTGCAGGCAAAACTAACCCAGTAGCCTGGTTTCACTCATGTTACAGCCCTATAGTCACCAAGAGATTGATATATATCCTGAAGTGGGTTATTCTTTATTTGACCTGCAGGAATCCTTCAAACTATTCACTGTTACTTGATTCGCAGTTATATCTCATCTTAAGTACAACTCTGTGAGAGCTGTTGAAACCTTGTTATGACTATGGTTCATATTTCAAAGACAACATATTTGTTTTTAATAGATCTGCAGTAGCAGGAGATAATGTTGAAGCCATGCACGTAATGCAATACTCTACTATCCTTGCTTACAACTTTTTTTGTATGTCATACAGTCTACACACAGCCCAGCCAGCAGAAGAAAATGTTGGCATCATACGTTTTTGCAAACCATGGGTACGTTACATTTGTGAATTTCAAACTATCATATTGATGTTTCTAAAGTGACATAGTTGAATTAACGTGTATATGAGCTGACTTTCTCATTGGGAGGTGGAGGGGATGGTAGATAGGATTACACCTCACCATGACAGCTACCAAGCTGCAGACCACTGCAAGGTACTGTTCGAGACTAACAACAAACAACAAGAAACAAACAACACATTTTTACTTTTTGCTGAACATCACTGCATTTCCAGCAGCAATTGTGCCATCAAAAGAGGGTGTTTTTTAGCGAGCTTTTGCAGTAGCATGTTTTATTTAGTCACCATTGCTGCATTTCTGGCAGCGGTTATGCCATCAAAAGCATGTATTTTTTAAGGACCTTCACTGCATTTACAGCTATGATTGTGCCACCAAAAATGTGTATTTTTCGGCGTGCTGACACTGTGTTTCCAGTGCCACTAAAAGCAGTGGGGTTTCTTTGTGAGACGTAGCTGCATTTCCAACGGCAAATGTGTCACCAAATGCGTTTTTTTTCTAGCAAGGTGTTGCTGTGTTTCCAGTAGCGAATGTGCCATCAAATGCAGTTGTTTTATTTAGCAAGATGTCACTGTGTTTCCAGCAGAGATTGTGGCTGTTTTTTAGAGAGACGTTGCTATTTCAAGCCAAATCAAAGTATTTTCCTAACCATGACAAAGTGTGGTTTCGTTCTTAAACATAACCACATGTTCTGTTGACTCCTGTTATGGTGTAACTTTCATAATGCATAAATGTATTTCTCTGTTGTCATTCTCCTCTTTTGACTTAAATATTTTCACCTTCTCTTCATGTATCTTCCCCTCTTGTTAAAATTATTGTCTCCATTTTTCCATCACACGTCCTGAAACTTAGTTATTACTTCTACTGTCAAGCCATGTAAACTCAAAATAGCAGCAGAATAGTAGTGCAGATTTTACTCTTTTCCATGTCTCACTTTTTCGCACACTGATTTGCTCACTCGCACTGTGTCTGACCCCCTCCTCTCACCGCCTACATTATCATTATAGTGAATTTCACAAAGATTCCTAGTAAGTGCTTGTTGTCAGATCTTAGGCTCTGAAACAAATGTCAACCCCCAACTCTTCGTAACGATAGAGGATAATTATGGCATCTAAAGTGCAACATGTTAAATTGTGTGTGGTTATCAGTTATGCCAGAAATTATAAGTCATATAAAAGATCAATTCTGTTACTGGCATGGTCCACTAGTCTGATCAGCCCGTGCCATGATTCAGACTGGGTTTATGGAAATTGTTGGAGGCAGTAGCACCAATGGACTTCAGTAGGCTGGAGAAATCATTTAATTTTGCAGTGCATGAATGCATGTTGTGAATCTGGGCATGCATTTGAACTTTTTTGGCCACAAGAAGTGGCAGCAGAGTTTCTGGCGATGGCAGCGCTCGGCCCAAATATGCAGTGGGTTGGTAGTATCCCTGCATCGTTCATTTCTTGAAAGTTTCTTCTGCTTTCCTCTCCCCCTCTATCAGTCTCTCTTGCCCCACCCTCTTCCCCTCTGTCATTCGTCTTGCTGCATTGCGAACCCCAGCAGCTGGTTGAGAATCCCCACAGTGCTGTTTCAGCTGAACTCTGCAACACGCACATTTGTTAGGTTTTTTTTTTTGTATTACTACTGTATGTGTGAATGCACTTAGGGGTGTCCATGTGTTTGCATTAACCCTATGTCCATTCATCTATTAGAGTATAATGTAGATTTCCCAAGTATCATCTCTCCCTTTGCTACTCACCCTTATCCGTTTAATACATCACTATAGAAAGTATCGTAATAATGTGTTTTCCTCTCTGAATAGCATTAGCATAACTGTGTTAACACTTTGTGAAAGCATGTAGTGAAAACCAGGCCCTTGGTCCATAACTGTGTGTTGCCGTCTGAATGAGGCAGGTAGACATGAATAGAATTGTAAATGGCTTCTTTGAAAAGGGGGAAAGGGGCCAGCCCTCTAACAAATTGCACATAAACAAATAGCCACAGGCCATTGGCTGAGCCACTGCCAACATCTTTTAAGAGTGAAGGAGAAAGAGAGCAGGAGGGAGAGAGAGAAAAAGGAGACGGTAGGAAGGGCGCATTCCTTTCCACATAATTAGGTTTTATTCGGCTTCCATCCGACTGGATCATATCTCTGTCCTTCTCTTCATCTTTCTCACCACCTCCCCCTCCTCTTCTCATCACTCCATCAGTGTGAGAGTATATATCAAGCATCATTGGCTCTTTGATGCATACAATATTGGACATAGAGACCGGCTGGCACGCAGAGTATGAGTCATGAAATTAACACCGAAACAGTGAAAATATGTCAACGGGCGGAAGAAAGAGAGACATAGCAAGAGAGTAATAAGTTCACTGATATTTCCTTGTAATTTTAGCAGGATTAAGTTTTGGCTAAGCTGACATCAGCTCCTGCCAGGGGCTACTTGCTGAGTCCAGTTACTAGAACAAGGTATGAAGTGGTGAAACCTGAGCTAACAACACACAAACATAGAGTCAGCAACAGACTCCGAAAATATAACATTTTATTACCATTATAATGACAGTAAAGGTTAATATAATTTAAAAACAAACTGTATATGGCTTTTTCTTTAAACAGCCAGAATGTATAGAATTTTCTTTTTTTAAATGCACAAAAATAGCATACAGACAAAAAAAAACAACAAGGAAACTATTATCCTTCTCTTTTTATTTCAAGTGGCACAGAGACCGAAGGGGATTTATTGTGGTGGCAGCAGCGTGTGTGATTTATGTTTCCACAGCATGGGGAACAGGTCCTTCAAATATAAGTAGGACAACAGTAATATGGGAGGACGGGATGTTCTCAGATGACAATATTATGAGCGAGTGGATCATAATAGAGGCTTGTTCTGTCAGGCAGAAAAATGCAGCAATATAGGAAATATATCAGAGAACTTATTGGCAGTGAAAGATAATCTTGTGATAAGCTGTTCTATGTAAACAAACACAGAGCAGAGTGAAAACAAACAGAAGAGATTCAAAGTAACCATATGGCATCCCCACGTCAACAAAAGAGACAATACAGGCTCACCTGAAGTGAATAACTTTGATCATCTTCATGTATCCTCATAGAACATTTTCGTATAATATCCTACGAATTAAAATGACACAAAGTTCACTTAAAGTTTACACAGTTCTGAAAACATGATCCAAGCGAAAGTCTGCATTTTTGTGACCATCTATTGCCCCAACCTACCTCCTTACAGACTGTTTGGAACAACTTCCTGGTTTGCTCCCATCAGTGGATATGTACGGCTTTGGGCGCATTAGTCTTTGTAGGAAAACATACAAACAGTTTTTGAGAACAACCTGAATCGTCTTGTTACAATACAGTGTTCTTCTGGGAAACTTTGGGTCCTGGCAGTCATGTGAATGCCACATGATGTTCTCCACCCACCCAAACACTGTCGCAGACCAAGTACCATATCCACGGTGGAGCCTCCGTGGATCAGACTTTGCTCTGGCCTGTCGAGGTATGGATACTTGGCCTCTGCAGGTGTCCTGAGGTGTCTGTCAACAGGGCGTTTGTGGCGGATCCTTTAAGTCCTGTGAGTTGCGAGGTGGGGTACCGGCACGTCCCACAGGTGCTCTTCAGATTTGGATCTGGGGAATTTGGAGGCCAGGTCGAGGCCTTCAGCTCTTTGTCACGTTCGTGTCCTGAGCCATTTTTGTGTATCGTACTTTCTTCTGTTGGGTGAGCAGAATGAGGGGGTGTATACTTGGTCTGCAGTGGTGGTTGGATGGATTTAGGGTGTCAAGTGACATCAGCATGAATGACAGGACCCAAGATTTCCCAACAGCATATTGTATTGTATCGAGACAATGCAATATGATCAGTGTTACTCACTTCACTGACAGCGGTTTGAATGTTGTGACTGATCGGTGTACACATACATATACATATAAGAATTAGAATGTCCACCTTTTTGTAGAAATGAGACTTTGTCCTCTGTCCGTCTTGCTTTGTGCATTTTGACTGAATCCAGGTCATCTTATTATCTTTGTGAAAAATGTATCGCTGCACATGGATGCAGACGTACTGGTCGTTAAAGGATGCTTATGGTGCTATCTAACAGCACTTTGTTGTCATATCACAGTGATGTCCATATGGTCCTCATTTCATTTGTGGTCCTCTGGGGATGTAAAGTTGTTTTAAAATTATAATCATATGACATCAGAGCCAGTACACTCTAGCCATATTCATCTTTTCAATATGCTAACAAGATGCAAACAGTCTTTAAAACAAGATGGATTTTGACTGCAGAATAGCCTCACTAGAGATGAACATCCCTGAACAATAAAAACACACACGATGATCACATTTTTGGAGCTCTAATTAGGAGAAACTGGACTCTTCAGTGCTGATGCCAAGTGGTTTCTCTGACTCTGATAAGAGAGTCTGGTCAGCATCCAACTCGAGTAGGAGCAGTTTTAAAGATACAAGTGACGGGTAAAGCATGGAGTGGCGGCTGAACGAATGATTGAAATGCCCTGGGGATCTTAAATAAGAGTTGAAAAAGAATTAATGGTATACATTATGGGGAGCCCACTCAGAATATATTTCCTTACATTTATTTAAAACTTCAGTGGACTATTTGAGCAGTAGATTACTTGAGGGCACATCCAAAAGAACCAAAATTCTGTGAAATTATTTAGACATGTAGGAGAAGTGACAGAAAAAATAAAAGTTGTTTTTGTGAAATTAACATAGCAAAAATAGATTTGCCCTTTTAAGGGGTCCGTGCAAAGGGACTTTGGAGTTCCCATTCATAAGCACATTAAATTATAAAAATACTGATATGTTATTTATGTATTTATTTGCCAGTTTCACAGATTAATAAATAATCATAATCATCTCTTATAAATCTGAAGACTTGGAGTTTTGGCACATTATTTCTCAATTATCACATCAACACAATACATTGTATCCTTTATATGTCAGCTTTCCAGGAGCCACAAAATATGCCACCATATAAACTGACCACTGCATTTTTGAAAGGGTTTCATCAAAGATTTGAGGATTTTCCCCACTTTGATTCACATGATCCTGCAAATCAAACGCAAACATGTAAGTCTCTTACACTGGATTAACTCAAGTTTCAACTAACCATACCAATATGTCCTTTTGTTTTGGATTGAAAGTAACTGGACTGGAGGGAGTTTACGTCAGAGATGAGGGGGGTACAGTTTATACAATGATATGTGAGTGGAATAGTGTAACTAAAGATTATTTCCATTATGGATTAATCTGTCAGTTATTTTCTCGGTTAATCAGTTAATTGTCCACAAAATGTCAGAAGAATAATATCATCTTCACATTTTTTCAAAACCGAAGTTGGCATATTCAAATTGTTTGTTTTTATGACCACCAGTCCAAAACTCAAAGATGGTCAGTTTTATAACTAAGAAAACTTTGAAAACCAAAAAAACAAACACTCACTTTAGATATCCTCAATTCAGACTATTGACATTTTTATTCATCCGCACAGGTGACAGTTGTGTGAGGCATTATGTTTTCAGGTGTTCCATCTGTCTGTCCCATGCGAACGTGATATCTCTGAAGGTCTTCAGGGAATTTTATGAAATTTGGCACAAACGTCCACTTGGACTCAAGAATTAACTAGATCAAAGGTCACTGCATCTTCCCAGATCCTGTTTGTGGCCATAGCTCAAGAATTAAATTTGCGTATTTTGAAAGAAATTCACATAAATGTCTAACAGGATAAAATCATGATGTGATGACATTTTATATCCACAAGGTCAAAGGTCAGCATCATTGTGACATCATAATGTTCTGCAAAAACACTTTTCAGGCCATTGATCAACAAACATAACTCAGGAACAGAGAGCGAGACATTTGGTCAGATGCTAAATTGGTGACAGTAATCTTGGGTGCCCACCTTGAAACTGACTGAGGAGAGGTGTGTGTGAGGGGAGAGATGTGTGTGAAGCATCCATGTTTTCTCATGGATGTAAACTGTAAGTGTGAAATGACTGGATCGCAGAGGCATACAGCGCTGAGGTCGTAATTCTAGTCTCTTAAAAAAATTAGCAATTGATCCACCATTGAAGTATTTGCTGAATTACTTTCTAATCGATTAATGGACTCATTTTTTAAGCTCAAAACTGTAATGTCACAGCTTAATTGGTGTCTTCTCCTGTTTGTCTTAGACAAACTGCAGACACAAGTAATTTTCTGAACTCATTTGACAGTTTTTGCTGAGAGAAGTGAACAAACAAATGCCTCCAGCTGCTCTGCCGTCACTTCTCTCTCTAATGCTCCCTCCCTCCTTTTCTCCTTCCCCATTGTGACCAGTCAGTATGTCTTTCTTTTTGACCCATCTTGTGGAATCTGCTGCATCACTGAAGACAAACTGTTTCAGTTTAAGTGACAACAATCACCTCCCTCCCCCTCTCCACGGCCCACACAAGCACTGGCCTCTTCCCCAGCAGAGACAGACACAGAGGCAGGCAGGGCTTGATATGCAAATATAGCCTGAGTAGGCGGCAGCCGAGAGCAGAGTGTGCAGCAATGTGAGGACTCTCACAGGCCCCGCCCACAGAAGCCAGTTGCTAAGCAACCGCCTGCAAAGGGGAGGGTGGGGGTAGAGGAGGGGCCATGAATTCAACAACTGTTGCCTGATCTGAGCTCTCACTGTGTGAATGCAAGTCAGCCGGCGAACCAGTCAGCGAGAGAGGGAAAGAGTGTGAGTGTGTGAGGTGCAGAGTCTGTGCTTGTGTCTGTGAGTGTGTGTGCGTGTGTGTGTGTTACAGAGAGAGAGAGAGGCAGTCTCTATCGGTGTAGGAGAAGCCAGGCAGCCGGTGCAGTGTTTTAAAGTGAAAGATACATCCTGCTCCTCTCCTCTGCCTCTCTTTGGACTATACCACTAACAGAGACTCACCCTTTGGACTATCCCGACGCTTCCTCCTCCTCTTCCCTTTGAAGGGAACACCTGTGTGTGGCGTGTTCGTGTTTGTGTGTGAGCCAAGACAACGGACTTAACCCCAGTGAGCAGGGAACAGTGGATGACTTCAGTGGATGAGGGTTTTGCCGGTGGAAAGAGGGGGACTGCTGACCATGGACTCCCCTCACTAGTAAATGGGGTAAGCAACCAGACTGCACCCAACCAGCTGGAAAATGGGGGTGATGAAAGATCACTTGACAGAATGAGAACAAAACAGAGAAGGGGCTCCACAGAGAGACACGAGGGTTTAGTGAAAGAAAGGCGAAAACATGAAAGCAGCAGAGATAGTTTTTATGTTAAGGGGGGGCAGGCTAAAGAGATGGGGGGGGGGGGGGGTGCAGTGCGGTCCATTGTCCCCCAGTTTGTGTTTGAATGTGTGTGTTGCATGCAGTTGACCCTGCCTCGCAGCTTCCCTGTCTGTGTTGCTCCGCTGTCTGTGTCTGTGTCATCACACTGCACTGTCCTGTCTCTTCTGTTCACTCTCTTCCCATCACTGTCTGCTCTCCAGCATCCCTCCTTATCATTTCTCTTCCTGCCTCAGTCACTGGTGGCTCTGTTGCGGTTCAACATCTCTCTGATGGTAATGGGTTTAATTGGAAAACCAGGGTGGCTGCAAGGATAGGAAATGACAGAGAGTGAATGAGATTAAAAGCAGTGTGCAGGGAAAAGGACGGATATAGCACATACACGGAAAAATAGATCAGAAGAGATAGAGGAAAGAGGTAAATGTGCGAACAACAGGTTTGTTGTCTAAGAGGACTGATGGGGAATGATATTTTGGCACATACTGTGATGCTATGAGGTTATGTAGACTGTTATGATTCAGATCTCAGAGTGTTTTGTGTGTTTAACATATTTAATATGGTTAACATTGATCAATTGGGAAGACTTATGAAATGATTATACTGTTTAAGTGTAAGTTCAAGATATTCCAGTCTGTTTATTTAGGCCGTGTTTCAGTGAAGAAGGGGAAGGTTATACCATAACAATCATGTTGTGTTTTGAACCACACTGAATGTGTCGGTGTAGACATTATAAACACATACCAGGGCTTAGGAATGAATAGTGTTTGTAAATACATTTTATTTAATTTTGCAGTAAATAATAAAAAAAACTGTGACAGTCAGTTTAAAAAATGTCCCTGTGACAGATTTATGATTTTAAAAATCTTAAAGTCCTAAAGTCATCTAAATAAATTAAACAATCTAACCACATTTTTTTGTTGATAATACAACCAAAACTTGCTGTACTATTTGTGCTTTCTCATATCCATTCCATTTTCCAGTTTTATTTCTATTGTGGGGATTTCAATAGCAACACATGACGTCAGACTATAGTCGTTTTGAATGTCTCTAGTCTGTCACTGGACATTACATAATGAGATTTACTCTTCCTCAGCCAGGCAGGAAATACTCCGTTGATTGTCCAGAGACAAAAAGCAAAGCAGAGGAGTTTTATTTTCCCCTATGATCTTTTTCCTTGTGGTCATATAGTTGAAAATAGCTGCTTTTTACAGTAATTTAATTTTGTTTCCCTAAATGAGATTGACATTTAGCCAAGTGTCTTTGACAGGACACCGTGAGTACACCGGGACTAGAATAACTAGATTAACATGCAGTTCTGAGCCGTACTGCATGAATGGAGGCTAATCTGCAGGAGTTAGAACAGTCACTCCTCTCTGTGATTTCTGCCGTTCTTTCTTACACATCAAAACTGAGAGAGATGAAAGAAAACAAAGAATTATCTCCACAAAAATGCATTTATATTTTCTCACAGTTAATGTACTGCAGTTTTAAAGTCATATATTGTCTCTGAACCTCTTCTTTTCTTTTTAGAAAATGTAAAGTTATTACTAGCACAAAAGAAACTGAATCACAGCATTCACACGCAGCTGAACAGTTGAAAAAAAGGAAAGTCCTGACCACCTGCCGAGGGTCTGCCACTTAGGACTGTCTGAAATGCCCCTGTTCAGTGAGAGGGCTGACAAACAGTCACTGAGGAGAAAGACAAAGCACTCTGCTAAAGAAAGCCTTTCTTTTCTCTTTGCTGGACGTGAGTCTGATGACACAGAGAGGACAATCAAGACGCTAGACTCAACACACTTTGAGACGTCGCACTTGAACAATGAATGAGACTGAGAGTTGTTAAGTGTTGATGCTGCTACATATGAGTCAGAGTGATGTGCTTTTCCTTTGAAGATGAATCTAACTTCTCTTCTTGTAAACCCTAATGATGATGATAATACAAGGTAAACGTGATTGAACCAGCCCAAATGCTAAATCAGTGGACCTAAAACCATTCAAAAAATATATATATATAATTGACAAAAGCTTGATAATCGATTAATTTGTTTTAGTCAGTTATCAGGCTAAAATTCTACTAATTCTCAGGTGCCAGCTTTTAAAAGTTGAACATTTTTCTGTTTTTATATTATTGTAGAAAATAATGATACAAAATCGTTTCGGTTTTAGACTGTTGGTTGGACAAAACTAGAAATCTGAAGATATCACTTTTGGCTCTGGAAAAATGATAGGGACATTTTTCCCTTTTTTCTAAACTGCAATAATCATTAGCTACAGCCCCGGTGGACTGCATTACGATGTCTGTTGTAGGGCTAAAAACAAACAGACACACTCATGACCTTGGTTTGACTTCTGTTGGTGAATGCCGACTTCCTTGTTTTGATGTGAAGCAGCGGCGTGTTTTGTTCAAACTTACCATACACAGTTGTCACAAAGAGTTCAGAGCAGGTGGTTGGCATGCAGAGAGCAAATGGACTAATAAACTTACTGATACATGCCAACTTGGTTTGACAGCTTCTCATAATTACACTTCAAAATGTCTGTGAAGCTATTTGGCCTACATTTGGATTTTCATTGCACATGCCCACACAAACATTTAGCTTCCTTTTTACTGTGTAGTTTAACTCTCTCAAGGATTTGTAACAGATGCACAAAGGGATGAGATGGTACAGCGTGTCTGTTTGGTTAAAGTTTGGACCAGATTCTGCCTTTATCTGATATCACACATTCATATAAGTCTGTCTGATCACACCTGGCAATAGAATGCATCTGCACGTGCATCTTAAGTAACAACTCATGATCTGATCTCTCCGCCTCATATGCAAATAAACATCATAGTTTCCCACACATTCATTTATTTGTGACGGCCTACAACAATATCAGCATTCGCAGTCATGTATTGATTTTCTATTTTAGGAACACCATTTGGTTTGTCAGAGCCACCGCAATCTCACAGCCCAGATTGTACTCTCTGTGCAGATGGAGGAGCAGAACGCCGCTGAACCGTTCATTAATTCATGTAGAAATAGAACGCTATTTCTTAGAGCAACAGCGCTCTCATTTTATTGTCTAAAATTGTTTACATTCCCATGGAAACTGCACAGCCTGTGGTCCAGCACTGCATCTTACTTTATAAAGGCAGCAACAGAAAGTTTGCTTTCACTCACCTCTACAGCAGCTGCTCCTCTAATCTATCTGGTCACAAATTGATCAACTGGTCAATTCTCCTAACCCAACCCTCAGACTCAAACTCAACAAACTACTGCTGAGGAATAAATAATAAATAAATATTTTCTGTCTGCACGCCATTCACAAACTGCCAAAAACCTCAGAATTCAGGGAGGGGACACACAAAGGGAAAGTTTGCTGATCCAACTTGTACCCTGGCACCAATACCACCCCCACCTCAGTCCATCATCACCTACCACCATACACAGAATCTACTCCAGGGGAAAACCGTGAACACGTAGACTAAATCTTCACTGTTTGCAAAGAGCAAATACGTTGTTGTTTTTAACCAGTGGGAGGCAGAAATGCACTTCCTGTGCCTAGTCTGATGGAAATTTAGAGAAGAAGAAAAAGTACAGTTCCTGCGAAAAAGAAGTTTGCATCAGCTGTGTTGATGGTCCTTGTATGTGGCCCAGGACACTTTAGTGTATACACACTGAAACAATGACTATAGGTGGCCCAGACCCCTTTTCATATATGGCATTTATTTATTATTAATTCATTTATTTAAATAAACCATGTACAGTTTAAAACACAAATGGCACCATTTGATTCACCGTACCAGATTATGGCTTAGAGCTAAGTGGCATCTGCAGTCGCCTCTGCAGGTCAGAACAAAGACACAGCACAATAACATAATACTAAAAAGTTATACAAAAAAGAAAGAAAAACACACACAATAGCACATGATATAAAGTAGAGTAAAAAAGAAGACAAGACAGACAATGCAACATAAAACTACACATAAAAGCACATTACACATGAAACACACGATAAAAAGCTACGCCCAATAGCTCATCCCAAGTGAATGATTGTCAAATTAAAAACAAGTAATTAAGTCCAGATTTCAAGGTCAGTGTGGTCTGAGTGGTACAATCATGACACATTACAGATGTACCGGGTGCATTCACACTTGTACTTAGAGCTGTTTATTTTGATCTGATCACCCAGGACACATGTAAATACCAAGTGCACACAAGGTCACAGTGACACACACACACGTGAACACTGAGAGCATTGACTGATTGTTGTGAACCAGCTGCAATCGGCAGGATACAGATGCATTGCGTGTATCTTTTGTGAACTTAAATTAAGTGCTAACTTGTGTTGTTATGTTCTCTGGGATATTTACTTTGCAATCACAGATTCACTTGATCCACTGATTCACACACACACAAACAATGGAACAAAATGGGTGAATGACTCGTAATAAAGGGATGTATTTCAAGTTCTCCTTGTTTAACGGGCGTAATACACACCCACACATGCAAACATTTTAAAACAAACTTGTCAGCATCTTAACTGACAGCACTCTTTCATGAACCGCTAACCTTAACTGTCACAACAGTTTTAACTCTTTACATTCTGTTTGTTTTACATTATGTTTTTATCACACTGTGGAGACATGTTGTGCGCAGCATACGAGTCCAAAACAAATTTCCCCATGGGGACAATAAAGTATATCGTATCGTATCGTACTCTTGTAAAGGGTTAAATGTGTTGCTCTGTGTTAATGTTCACTCCAAGTCCAAATTTTCTCCTTAAAATACACCCTTAATGAAGTTAGGATTAGCTAAAATAAACTCTATACTTCTCAAGGGCATTTTCTTTTAACTCAGTAGCCACAGACATACAACAGAAGACACAGGCACTACAGTGTTTCACCTGTTGGGGTTTCTTGCGTGTTTCTAAAAGGGTTTCATTGAGATCACCTCTACACAGTCTCCAGTGTGCGGCTCCAGTCCCTCCCTACATTGTCCTTTGTCCAGTGCAACATTCCTGGTAATCCAAGCAGCTACCGGTTTAGACTCAGGTGGAAACAAATGTGCGCGTGTTTGTAATTGAAACCTGTACAGAGTGCCAATGCTTTTGGATGTGTGTAGTTGTTGTTATTTGTGTTAGTCAAGATGCTCTTAATGCACTGCAGTTGATGTTTTGCTCAGTTTATTCTCAAAGATGAATGAGCAGAGAGGAAGAGAGGCTTTAATTAAAAGTTCACACAATTGGGAGTCTCCGGTGTGTGTGTGTGTGTGTGTGTGTGTGTGTGTGTGTGTGTGTGTGTGTGTGTGTGTGTGTGTGTGTGTGTGTCATTTACTGAAAGTTTCACATAGTATTGACTCAACAAAATGGTCATGAAATATGAGTCATCATTACTTCCCCTTTGTGTGTTGTGTGTGTGTGTGTGTGTGTGTTTGCGCGCGCGCTCGTGCGTGTGTAGGAGGAGAACTGCTTACCATGGGAGCTGAATAATAAAGACACACAGGCAGAAACATGCACACACACATAGGTGTTACGCTAAAAAGTGGTGTTGAAGGAATCACAATAGGTTGGACATTGACTGGTTATTGTTTAAAAAAAAATACAGTACCCACCAATACCAGTACCCTTAAAATGACACAGAAACTTGTTTTTTTGCTCGACTTCTACTCGTAGCAGACTGTATGATACGTAGCTGCTGCTGCGAGAGTGTGAGCTCCACATTGGTAGCAGTTAAGGCCGTGACACACTCACCGATTCAGCATGTTGAATTAACAGTGGCAGTGGAAGCCGTCAGTGAATGAAATAACTCTTATTGGCTGTTTAGCAGAGAAACTAAAGGGAAACCAAAGTCAGTGCTAAGGGCTAAAGTCAAGAGGGAGTGACATTGAAAAAATGTCTTATATAAGGTAAGATTCTTTTTCTTTCGCCATTGAGCTCTTTGGCAGAAATGTTTCCTGGTGGTTTTTTGTTGTTGTTGTTCAGTAGCGCACAATAAATATGCTTTGTTCTTTCAACATTAGATTATGTTGTTAATATGCTTACTAACTAACTAGCATCAAAATGGCCTTCCAGTTTCCCTTATTGAAAGACATATATAGACAATCAGCATCTGCTTAGATCGATTGGTATTTCCTCTCATGCAGGCACAGAACATATGTGCTGGTTGGCTGTTGGTTTGGTGTGTTCATGCACACCTTTTTGGCTGAGACATGTTAGGCGACACAGCATGTGCTTTTGTCACCGCTAGTTCTTTGATGTCAGTTTGGTGTGTCTGGGCCTTAAGTGAGAGTCCACCAGCAGACACACACACACAGTGACAGGGCTAATTGTTGCCATCACATGGCTAATGTTACCCAACAGTTATTAATGCGTTTAACAACAGAGTTGAGACATTTCAGTGCCGGTGTTAGTTTGTTGGGACTGTAAAACAGTTTAGTGATGTGTTTTATGTATTTATTTATTTATTCATTTTTACTGGGACACAGTACAAGGTTGCACAAGGCAACCATTGGTGATTACACTTTTACGCAGAAACTTGAGCCTGAATTTAAACAAGTCCATTAAGGATTACAACTAACTAAATCTTCCATTATTGATTCATCTGTTGACTATTTTCTTGAATAATTGCTTATTTGTCGACAAAATGTAAAAAAAAAAAAAAAAAAAGAAAGAAAAAAAATTGTCTATCACAATTTTTCAAGAGCCCAGAACCTAAGCTGACAACAACAGCTCAAAACCCAAAAATATTCAGTTTAACATCAGTGACTATGAAAAGCAACAAATCCCCACATTTGAGAAGCTGGAACAGGCAAATATTTGGCACTTAAGCTTGACAAATTACTTAAATAACTGACTAATCAAATAATTGACTAATCATTTCTGCTTTTTTTTACACACATTTGTGAATTGAAATATCCTTTTTTAGGTTCTGCAAAGCCTCTCATGTCCTCCCTGTCCCAGAGTCTCATGTCACCCACTGGAGGGATCTGAGGCTCAGAATGACAGAAGCACCCCCCACCAACACAGTCAAAATGCTGAATATCAAAGCAAACGTATTAAAATGATTCACTTTATAGGTGAATATTTCTGTGGTGGCAGCACTGGAGGAGCTCAGGGCTTAGAAGAATGGGGAGAAAGAGAGTAAGAGAGGATGAAATGAACAAAGAGAAAGAGAGAGAGCTGTAAAGCCTCTGCAGAGTAACGCCTCTTATCTCCGAGCTTGCTCCGACAAACACAAGCAAAGAGACTGCCGTTCTTTCTCTGCTGCCCTTCTCTCTCCCCCTCATCCATCCACTATATTCCTCCTTCTCAATCTGTCCCTCACTCTTCTGCTCATCCTCCAGTCCCTTTAATGCTGACTCACACTAAATCAAAGCTTCATCAGTGCAGATCGATCCAGTCGATGTCAGTTCATGTGACTGCTCATCCAGTCCCTCCCTACACTGGTGTAGCTCTACATATCTGTTTAATCCTCTCTTGTCTTTTGCACAACGCTTGTTTTGCTTGATTGTGCAGCAACACGATGGTTACTGTCCGACTAGTTACTACAAAAAGGCAACAGGAACAACACCTTTTAAAACCCTGCAAGCTGTATAATTCCTTTATTCTAATTTTGCTCAAATGACAAACCACAAAAATGTTCCGTAAATATTTCTGGAGGGTGGTCCTCGAAAGAGATCACAGCTCACTCAAAGCCTCATAAGACTGCTATATGTCACTGTTAAAGGAAGAAACTGAAAATTTTCAAATGCAGAACATTTTTAATTCATAAGATATCTAATGCAAATCAATTCTCCTGATTCTTTTTTCTTTTATTGACACACATGGCATTATCTGCTGTTTTCTTTCTATTTTTTTCTTATTTCTATTTTTTCCTTCTTCTTTATTTCATTGACACGTATGATGTTATCTGCTGTTTTCTGTTTCTGTTTTGTTTCTTTTTCTATACTTTATATTTTTAAATGAAATTTTTTTAAAAACCAATATAAATATACATGAGTGCCCGGGCTTGCAAAAATCACAATCATAAAAATGGAGATTATAGTTGTTTGGCACGGCCAAAGGCTTTCTTTCTATCATTTCGACTTGAGGTGAACTAAACATGCTACAAGCCCACACCGCCTACCTCTGCCTGTGTGTGTTGGCTACCTTGCTGAACTGCTGCAGCTTGCATGCGTGCTGCGTCCACTGCTGCAGCTCTGCCTGTCAGCCCTATATTTTTACTTAAGTTGATGATTCACGCAAGTCTCTGCATTTTCCTCAACTTTGTCCTGCAAATATTTCACAACGAAAGTATTTACTTAGCAAACTAAATCATTCTGTCCTCAGTAGGAGTGGGCAGTATGGCCCTAAAATAATATCACGATATTTTAGGGTATTTTTGCGATAGCAATATTCTTGATGATATGACAAATTTATGAATAATTAAAACAAAAAACATACAATTGCAAGAAAATAATTGTTATAGTTTTATATGTCAACATAAATGTAAGTTTGACTTCAGACATTCATTAAAAAATCTGAGAATCTGTCATTTCTTTAATTTGTAGAGAAGAACAGTAACCAGCAGCTAATTTGCTCTCAGCCGTGCTTGTTGTTGCTGTGTATAACTGTATGATCTCATTATGTGAAGTTTTATGATTTTTTTTATATGAATTTTTCTTTGATCATGTTAAAAATTATACCAGTATCATCGTGACCAATATGATACGGTCACCACTAGTCCACAGAAACACTGGAGAGCTTATGTGAGCTGTGTGTCTGTTCTAAGCTGTTAACATTGGCACCCAAATTAAAAGCAAGAAGTTCTGCGATTCACACGCACTGCTTCGGTTTCCAGTTCGGCAAGTTAGGACTTTTAAGCGCACTGCTGTAAAAGACAAGGGTGCACTAGGTAATACAAAAAAAGTGCGTTGTTGTGAAATGGAATGTGACACAACAATCATTTAAACTCAGTTATCTTGTTTTCATAATTGTTGGTAGCTAAAACCATAAGTGAAAGTAAAATGGGATTAATCACACAGCCAGAATGTGTTAAACAAAATGAAACATGAGGGAATCTCACCGTAATTGCAGCATTTGCAGCCATTTAGGTTGCACAACTTTTGTCCAGTCATGATCTGGCAAGATCAAAGCCATCTTCTCCCTCCTCTTACATGTAGATCAATAGAGCCATGAAATGCATCGTCATCCACATAATTCTCCAGCGTGCCAGGAGGGCAGATTAATGATTTTTTCAGCACTTAACTGATATTGACTCAGCATACACTAAAAGGCTGTGAGGAGAGGTGGATCGAGAGTATGTCTTTTTATTGACAACAACAACACTGTTGTTGTTGTCCAACCTGATAAAGAGTTAGGGCCTTTGATGACTTTGAGATTGACCACTAAACTCAAATTAACTGGCCTTTAGTGAGTAATTATTTAATGTCACTCTGCCTGTCACACTCTGTGGGTGTTCTGTGTGTGTGTGTGTGTGTGTGTGTGTGTGTGTGTGTGTGTGTGTGTGTGTGTGAATCTAAGATTTGATTACAAGAGTGTTGTGCTGGTTGTAAGTACATCCATTCACTACTGAGAACAATTTTTGTATGTGTCAAAATACCAGTGAAGTAGACTCTGGTTGTAGTTTTGTAGAAACTGTATGAACCTAAACATTTTCTTTCACTTTTTCAAAGATGGATATCTTTTTTTTTTCCCCTAAAATATTACTCAAAATTAAACAGAAAAATTTGCCCATGCCTTCTTGAATGACAAATAGCACATGATGCATTCAGTTTTCTACAAAAAAAACAAGTCAGTGTCACTTAACTTCCAAAGAATAACCTTTACTGTTTGTGCACCAGTCAAACGTGTATCCGTGTGTTATTTGCATCCTGCATTTGGGTTGCTTAATGATTTGACTAAAGGTCACGTCAGAGGAAATAAGATTGCAAGTAAATATGAGAGGACTTTGAGAGAAACTTCTCAGTGCATCTCTAAATGCAAGGTTTGCCTCCCACTCACCTGTTTGGTTCCAAATCTGTCTGTTACACAAACACACACACACAAGAAAAAAACTGTTCGTTGGCATCTGTAGCAACCAGAGTTGTAACTGCAATAACATCATTTGCGTCGCATGATTTTCAGTACTGTAATCTTCCACAGTGTTGCTCAATAACTGTAGCATGACAAAAACATTACTCACCGTTTTGAGTTTCAGAACTGTGTCAACACAGTGTGATTGGTACTCATCACTCATGTTACATAAACTTTCATCTATGCGCTGCTGAAAAACTAGTGTTGCTGCCAAGCTCAACTGAAAGTTAATTAGGAGGATTAATTCCAGTTCTTCCAAAAAGATTTCCATCGAGTTGTGTGTTGCAAAGATATTGTAGCAGTGCTTGTTGTTTTCATTTTAAGTTAGTTGTCTCTGGTCTTTTCTCTGCTCTACCGTCTGTCTCTTTTATATCTCTCCACTTGACTCGTGGTGATCTCTCGCTCTCTTGAGCTTCTTGTAGAGGACTCACAAGTGTCCCTGCTCTTTATTTTCTCTCCTTCTATCTCTTTTCTCCTCACTTCTTACATTTCTGTTGCAGCTGCAGTGGGTGTAAATAATACATTTGTTCTCCGAGAGCCTGGCTGTTTCAGATCGTCCTCCTTACTCTGTGTTGTACAGAACTATTCATGCTGCACAACTGTTGCACAATGACTGTACCTGGAAAACAATGAAAAGACCGTTTATAGAGTACGCAGGCTTGTTAACCTGCACCTGACATGGAATAAATCTGTCACATTTGAGTAATTAACTCCTGATTAGGATGTGTAAAAGCTAAACACAGCACATGGACAGGGCTCTGTTAAGACAGCAGCTCACTCACACACTGCATACATGTTCATATCGTCTTCCTAAAAAAAACAACAACACATGGACCTCAAATGGACCACAAATACACAGCAACAGTGTAAATTTCTTATCTCAGAAAAGGAGACAGAGTCTTGCTTTTCTTCATCTTTCTCTTCTCTGACATTAGCCTCACCTGGGAGAGTGGGAAGAAAAGCAGGAGAGATACGATGTCTGTATTTTAACTAGGTCAGACCCTGCAGCAGCAGACTCACAGAGAGATCAGAAATCTTTTTCCTGTTTTATTTAAAAATGTGGGGGGAAATAACCCATGTACAACAGCATTCATGCTGTGCAGAGCAACACTATGAAGCTGCACAGTTTTTACATCTGTTCGGTCCCTCTCTGCATGTCGTTATAAGCCATGGACATGAATGTTGATCAAAGCACAAAGCTCTGTTAATTCTCCTCAGTTATTAAGTTCTTTTGTACCCAGTAGATGTCATCTTGATATTTGGGGTAAAGTTTGACTTTATGGCATCACAACAGTTTAAAAAAATGCCATAAATATTTAGAATTAACATCATGCAAAACAAATACACTATAGTATAAAATAGATGTTGGTTTGTTGCATTAGGTGTACTACCAATAGTGAAAATACTCTCTTTTGGGGTGATTTCTTATAAAAATATGGAAAGACGGCAATGAGCATTCTAATGGAAATGACCCAAATACTAGCGAGATATTAGTAAAAAGTTACAAAACAAGTGAAAATTAATACAAAAAGAGAAGTAAAGTTAAAAAAAAAAAACAATAACAGGAAATGATCTGGAAAACGTCCCAAAATAAAACAAAACTAATAAATAGAAATTTCATTTATAAATATACAATATACCTATATTTTTTCTGTAACCTAATTTTAAATATATAATTATACTAGTTATAAATCAAATTTTCTGGACATTTTCCCCCAGTTCTTTTTGGGGGGATAATTTTCTGATATATTTATCTAATTTTTAGCTAATTTTCAGGTGCTTTTCTTGTCACCTTTTAGTATTTTTTGTAATTTGCAGGACATTTCATACCAAGTTGGTAATGGCAGACCTAATTCACTCAGGTTTCAAAGGTTTAAATGCTTATGTAAGGTGTCTGAAAACAGCACGAGAAAGCTGAAGTCAGTCCAGGTTTTAAAAAGGTTAATTCACCTGATGAAAGCTGCTGACAAACAGACGATAACGGAGCTGGTTTGGCTCGAGCAAACATTTAACTGTGATAAAAAAAAAAATTCTCCTTTGGCCAAAGGGGTATTTGAAGGTGCGTCAGGCTTCAGGCAGAGTTAAAAGCACAGCAGATCTTAGCGTCCTCGGTTCAAAGCTACTGGCGGGCTGGACTCAGTTTTTTCAGGCCAGTTGTGTTTGTGCTCCGAGGAATCAAGCAACTCACAACACTCTGTGTTTTGGCAGTTATAGCCCCCAGGCTCCTGGAGCATGCAGGTAGAGAGAGAGGCGTACTGTAAACACACACACACACACACACACACACACAGCTCCTCCCTCAATCATCACGTTTTACTATGCTAATCAGAGTGACTGACAGAGTGCAAAATAGGAAGTTAGCGTCCATCAGTGTCTTTGCCTGAAACAGCAGCTGTCAGAGGCTGTCATTGGCAGCTTCAGTGATGTTGGCGCACTGTGCTCCCAAAGATGCTACTTGACTGAAATGAAATTAGAAATAAGGACAAGCACAAGCATATAAAAATAGAAATACAGTACCAGCAAAAAGATATAAGATATAAGAAATACTATAATAGACCATTAGCACTAATATGTGAGTATTCAAATTATAATATGGATAATGTGTTGAGTGTGTAAAGTGTGTAAAGTATAAAACTGTGCCTTATCCTACAATGCAATCTATAAATTAGTTAGAGTTAAAAATATAAATATGTGTGCCAAGCTACAACAATTAACAACAAAGATATACATAAGCAAGAATAACAATAAGAATATATATAGTATATACAGTGTATAACATGTTAAATATAGCCTGCATTCAGTGATGAGAATTATGGTATTTTTGGCTGTATTGGAAGTGTGGTATTTCATTTTTACTGAATATCATCACTTTTCTAATATCACTTTATCAACTCTTACTCTGCCAATGAGGCGAGGTAATTTCTTTTTAAATGTACATTTTCTCACCTCTTCAACCCATATTGAGTGACTTCTGTATATTTTTTTTTCTAATTTCTAGTTCTGACATTGTTTATATAATGTGAGCTAGCACTGCATATGGAAAAAAAACTCCTCTCTTTCTCAGAACAAGCGCAACAGGTGTCAGACTTCCCCGCTGTGTTTGCTTGTTCAGTTTTTTGAATTGTTGTGGTGGAGTACAGAGGGGGGGAGGGCTGCCTATTTCCCCTGCGTCACACTGTTTCTTTTTTCTGCTGCAGGGAAATAAAGAGCCTGGTCTAAGGAATGCTAAAGAGACCTTTATCCTTCGTGTTATTCTCTGTGACTCAGCTCCAGACCCCGTGGTGGTTCTTTGTGACGGCACAGAGCCTCAGTTTATGAGTTCAGTGGGCACTTTTTAATTTAGTTGTACACAAGCCTGAAGGATAGAGTGTGTGTTTGGATGGGTATAAAAAGTGGATGTAAACAAATTCAAATACAGTGCTCAGATATGAGAAGGTAATTGCATTTGCATTTTTGGAGTCATAATATTCTATAATATTGAAAGTGCACACATAATAGCCAAGACAGCTTTTTTGTAATTGCTTTCTCTTTTTTCCCCTCATTAATATTTAGAGCCAACTTTATTTACATCAGGTTCTGCATGCATAGTCCCTTTTTTAATTAAGCAACAAGACCCATTTCTTTAATGATTTAGTTACTTTTTTTGGCATTTTCTTTTTCATTAGCTTTCTAATTTTTATGAGACACTTAGGACCAACTCTACATTCTTCTGGACCTCCTCCCATTATGTAAACATCTTCTAGTTTTTAGAGAAAAATTGCAATATGCAGTTTTGAATTGTGTTTTCCCAAGCTCTGTTTCCACTCCTCTATTTTCTACCCAGACCCAGAATTACACAATTCAGACTTTTTTTAAGATAAGACGCAAATACAAATGATGTTTTACATGTAATTATTTAGGTACATGATTTAAATATTTTTGTTTTGTACTTTTTGTTATTCATACATACTTATATATTCAAATGTACATAAAAATCAAGAAATATAACATGAGAGGGGGTGCTGATATTCAATACTATTATATAAATGATGCTTTTATACAGCAGTTCTAAAATATTGATTAGTTAATAATCCAAGGTTAATAGATTTATTTGATAGTTTATGTATTTATTTATTTGGCTCTGCCAGCACAAATACTTCTGCAGATGGACTGCTGCCAGGCAACACGTAAACACTCCTGCACATTAGCTCACTGCTCTGTGTAAGCCAGGTGTGTATGTTACTGCAGGTCATCTTCTTTGTACCATAAACATTTATCTGTATTTTTGTTGCAACCAGTGACATAAGAGTGTGTTGATAGTTGCCTTGGTGGCATACGTGTGAGTTTACAGCTTGATCAGTTGCTACGTTGTGGCTGATGATGTCATATGAGCACAATCCAGAAATATGCTCTCCCTTGCTGTGAAAAGTTTGTTCTGACAGCTGTTAATGTGAGCTAATTAACCGTTAATGTAAATAATGGCTCAAAACACATGTGAAGTGGAGTGATATATGCACGGTTAAAAGGCCCAGTGATGATGTTCTGTATATCAGCGCTCATGGAAAGCCTCTTATCCAGTCAAATTACTTGATCAGAACTAACTAACTAACTGACATTTTCCAAAAAAATTTTGGTGTAGGCTCAGCTCATTTCTGACGATATCCCACAACATACATATTTTGTGCCATACATAGAGCTTTGTGTTCGCCCCTTGTATGGGATTGAAAATTCATTGTTCAGCCCAAAAATTCAGTGGAGCTTAAAGGATGAAAAATTAGTGTTGTGTGTGAGAGAGAGGGACAGAGCAGACTGAATGTGAGTTGCTGAAATTCTTTATTAGTCTGTAATGTTGTCTAATACCCACCTGACTGTCCTCCAGCTACTTTGTTATCTCTCTGCCTCTCATATCTTTCCTCACAGCTCTCGTCTAATCTCGCCCTCACACTGTAGCGCTGATTCCTTTTCATTCCCTCTCGGCTTTGTTCTTTATGCCCTCTTTTTCTTCTCTTCACTTGTTAGCTGTGTTCTTCTCTGCTATACTTATTCTTCTTCGTCACTACCATCCATGCCTTTTTCACTCCCTCTCTCTCTTTCTGTTGTTACCCGTCCTGTTACTCACCCTGCTGTCTCCCCTGCCTGATTGCCTCTTCACCTGCCCTCCTCCCTCATGCTGCAGTGTGTTTCAGCTGTTAGTCATGCTGAGATAAGTCCTTGTTGCAGAGTGGAACTAGATGGATCTGTGACCTTTGACCTATTGCCCTTTCACCTTTTCTAGCCCTCCAGACCTCCTATGTGAGCTTAAGACCATTCCCACAGTGAAGGAATTTACCAAATGGGAAGTCAGGGGTCCATAAGTCTTACTCATAACACTTGCACCAGCCATGATTTGTGAACAGCTCTCCTAAAACTAAAAACTTATTTTACGAATTTCAAGGGATTTCCACTGTCTTTGAATGTATTTCGGAGGAATATTAACATTTCTCCACCGCGTGGCATGTCAGTTGTATAGTACAAGTTCCAGAACAATTTTGCTAAAATAAAAACAATATGTATATGATTTATAGTCCCTCTCCAGTCAAAACATGTTTTTTTGTATAACTTGTATCTGTACAGAAATTGTCAGCGGAGAGTTGTTTACACATTCCTCTAGTGAAGAGGGCAATGTCTTCAATGCACTTCACTGAAATCTTAAATTCTGGGCAAGCTAGATTAGGTTTGTCACTAATAATATGAAAGCCAATCGCTGTCTGATATGGGAAGGACAGCCTTTGACACAAGACTGGTACAAAAAAAAAAAACAACCTGAAACCTTAAGTGCGGAGTGGACTGAAACACTAACACTAACATGGTGTCAGTCATTCCAGTTAGCCTGTGAGTGCTGGAGACAGTGGAAAGCTGCATTATATTGGCAGTTCCTGTAATCATGGTTGTAATGGTAGAAAACAGACAACCCCTGAACGTTTTCCATAGTTACTTCAGTTGCCATTTCCATTATTAGGGGATAGTAACTAAATAAATTACATCAATACTCTGTGGTAACTGGGCATAGCTACTGATAGGTACTAAAAGCACTGTCCTCTTTGTGTTTTGGTTGGGCAATAGTTGACACCGTCTTTGTGCCATAAATCATCCCATAGGACACCGGTTTAAACACTGATGAGGTTTTTATTCTATAGCCATTACACCCAAAGCCATTTACTGCATAATCATAAGTTCAGGCTTCCCACTGTCATGTAAAAGTCATGGAATTCTATAATTACATCTTCCAGGCCTGGGAAAGGTCATGGATTTTGTTTTGTGTGTGTAAGGAAATAGTTACAATAATCTGAATAATCTGACGTGGATAACCTTATATGTAATGAAATTTAGTGGCAAATTTACTTTTTGTAAAAAGCTGTAATAAAGTGCTTGTGTGATGTTTTGTTCACCATCACTTACATTTCTTAATTTTCTCCCTGCTTTCCGTCTCTCCATTCTTGTATGCCAGCTTGCTAAAATCAAGGTTAAATAGATTTGAAATCTATTATGTTTAAAAAATAAATAAATGAAAATAAAAACGCAAGCAAAGTTGGTAAAAAAAAAAAAAGTCATTGAAAATTTTTGAAATTTTGTCCATGAAAATGTTTGGGAACCCTGTAAGAACATAAAAAAATAGTCTAATTCCATTCTAAGGTTTCACTGACACAACATATGATCACAATAAAAGCTGCACTCAAGCTCAGAGATGATTGTGTTTTCACAAGTCAGTGTAAATGTGTGTAAACTTACTCTCTCCTTCCTCCCTCTCTATCTCTGCCTTTTTTCCATCTATTCTAGAGTGGTGAGGAGGAGCGGCTTTGTCCGGTCATCATGTGCACGCGGGCCTATTCTGACCCCGTCCCTGAGTGCCAGCTGTTCCCGGGAGAGGTGGAGGAGCCTGAGGAGGAGGTGGCAGACGAGGGCAGGGAGAGGGAGTCAGACAGAGACAGCGCAGTAGAAAGCACCCAAGGTTCAGACACCTCTGACGGGCTGATCAGACCTGGAGACAAGGAAGACTCACTGGGGGATCTCTTTTTCCCTGGGGAAAAGTAAGCATTGTTTTTACACTACCTATGCTCATTGTTCCAGCACTGCATACAGTAGAGACCTTCATTCATGGGGACAAATGCCTGTTTTTTTGGTTGTTTTTTTTTTTTTTAATGAATCTTTTTATTGAGAATAACACAAAGTAACATAACAATAAATGTGTGGATGTACATGTTAAATTTTCTATACAAAGGAAAGAAGAATGTTAATGAGTTTGAGTTTTACACATAAAGGAAATTTAAAAAAGTGAGAAAAAAGAGGAAAATAAAATACAACATAAAAAGCAGAAACAAACAATAAAAACAAATGTCTGTTTCTGTTCATCTTGAAGATCCTCACTGCGGTTTTCTTAGTCAGACTCTCTAAAATTCTGTGTCAAACCAAAAATATTTAAAACAAATATTTTCAAATAAAGGCCAAAGTCTTGCAGCCACAGCAGCATTTTTCCTGCCACCTCTTTTTTTATTTGTTTTAGTCAGCAATTAATATTTGGGGAAAATGTATCATCTAAACTTTAAAGCAAAATATACCATTGTCTATTTTTGTAATCATATGTCATCATTAATTCCAGATCAGAATCTGAAACAAATTCTGCACTTCTCCTGTGACTTATGAAGTGCCTTTGCTTTAATTCACCGTTCATACTGAAGATAGTGAATTCAGAGTGTAACTATAACACCCCCCTCCTCTTTCTCTTCAGGTGTGGTCAGACCAGCGTCTCAGTAACCTCTGACCTATCGACACGTTCCTCGGCTTCCCTGAACGAGGAGCAGTTTGAGGACTACGGAGAAGGGGAGGAACCGGACTACACTCCCAGCAGCCCCTGCCCAGAGGACGAGAATCGGAACAACGGGTACTCGGACCTCGGCTCATCTGTTCCCTCTAGGTAAGAGAGATTTAGACAGAGAAACATTTGGAAACATTATTCTTGATGTTTATGTGCTGGGAGGGAGGGAACCAATCAGGTACTGAAAACAGAATTCAATTTTTGTATTAGTGCTGAACCTCAAAATTGTTTAACCTAGCCACCAAAATAATCCATTTATGAAGCCTCCCAAAAATGCCACCTTGTTATTCCAGGAATTCTCCGCAATGTTCTGTGGCAGAAATGTGCCACCTCTCCAAAAGATGACCACCTCTATTTACATCATAAAAAATAAATACACTTTTTGGGGCGCCCAGTATCTCCGTTGGTAGAGTAGGGTTCGATTCCAGCCTAGACCCTTTTGCTGCATGTCAGCCCCTGTCTCTTTCCCTTTCACGCTTCAACTGTCCTATTCATTAAAGGCTAAAAGCCAAAAAAAAAAAGAAACGTTAAAAGGGACCTATTATGCTCATTTTCAGGTTCACACTTATTTTGGATGTCTATTAGAACATGTTTAGATGCCTTAATGTTCCAAACACTAGGGCTGTACCTGACACAGAATTATGTCAATTGAGACAGGTGCGTCAGTTTAACACTAAATAAATAAAACATTTGTTAATAAATAAAAATAAAAATAAATAAAAAATAAAAAAATTGTTTGTTTTCGGGTTATTTTTGTTTGTGTTTGTTTTTTTAATTCTAAAATGTGGTTCAGTGATAGCAGCATTTATATAATATAGTAAACATGGTAATCGCGTTAATGGCAAAACATTTTTTGCAGACACTAGATATCAAATAAAAGCCAGAGACTGTATCATATTAAGTTGCTGTGAGCTATAAATTCAACCACTTCTTCACCTTATGGTGCAGTCTCTCTCTCCCTCTGTGCCACTGCCTGCATATCCACAACTGCTTGTAGCAAGGAGTAGCATGAAAGTCAAGCGCGCTCACTCCACACTACACTGCACAGCCCACTGACTTGCAAAAAATAAAAACAACTGCTCAACTTGAAGCAGTCTTAGTTGACTGAGGGATTTCCGACTGATGATTCAAATCTCCGACCACCATTGTTTTATCATACCGTCTGTGCTGGAACATCTGTATTGTCTGAGACACTCAGCTTTAGCACCATTAGCACCGTTGTTGCAGCTGAGGAATGGCTGTTATGGAGTTTAGCAGCACTTTATACTGTAAAAATCACCCAGAAATGTTCTAATCTTAAATCTTTACAACAGGACAACTTCCAGCAGGAGTCTTATCTGAAATCAAGGACAAATGAACAACATCAGCAACAAAGATTACATGTTTCCCTGATGTTATCATGTAGCTACATGAAGCAGTGTAGGCCACGTAATTTAAAAGCTTGCAGTAACGTGCCTGGAGCAAATGACCATAGAAAGAAATGTGTTGGATCAGTCATTGGAAACAAGAGAGTTCAGAATGTTTTAGATTGGTCAACATGGTGGCGGGGTCTACTTTGGTGTTACAATGACTACAATAGACTGAGGTCTCAAGTACTCAAACCAAGTTACCTTATTAAAAAAAGCAATAATAACTTCACACGTGCTAATTGTGCAGCTATGTGGATGATGAGAGATGATTAACTCAATTACTGAATAACTATTTTAGTTCAAAATCAGTGTCGTGTTGTTTTGGGTGTGACAGGGAGTGATGTAGGGAAGCTACAGACAAACCGTAAGGTCAAAGTAGTTATTGCAAAATAGCCATAATTTAGCTGATGAATTGATCAAATTATTATTCAGCTTTCTTGGTGAATCATAGCATTTGTTCCAGACACACTAGCAAATGTTTTGTGGCCCAGCTCCCACTGCACTACTAAGCTGAGATAATTATGCATTTCAGTTGTGTGTGGGCTTATTTGCGGATTCTTAAAGGCCAACTTATGATAAAGATGATCAGTTTCCATTGCTTCAACTCCTATTATGGACATGAGGCTCTGCAGAATCATTACCTGACTCTTATTATTCAGAGTTTTGACTGTAGAAGTGTAGCTTAGGAGTTCTTGCCCTTAAGGCCACATTAATATTCATCAAAGGCTTGTGTTTAATGGGATTAAGTCTTCTGGCTGATAGACTGGCAATACGGCTCCATGCTCCTTCCACGCATACCAAGCAGACAAAACTCACCAAATGGAGTTGGCGTGGAGATTTAAATTCAAAATGAGGCCCGGATTTACAAGAAGTCTTAGACGACTCAGCATGGGAGCAAAGTTTGAATAACTACAGTACAAAGTGGGTTAAAGGTGCACTTGCTAATTTCGGTATAGTGCCTCCTAAACAAAAATGACTTTTTGAGGTTGAGGTTTTTGAAAACTCTGCTATATTGACTTTTAACCCTTTGAACCCCAAAGAAGGATGACAAGCAAAAATGGCCTTAAAATTATCAAGAAATTAGTAAAAGAAAATAACCTGAAAATAAGCAAAAAAAAAAAGGCAAAGGCAACATAAAAAAAACAGAAAATGACATTTTTTAAAAATGCTTAAAAAATAAACTTTTTTTCTGTAATGTAATGGATTATAAATATCATTTTCATTTTAAAAAATTACGGAGTGTATCTTTAGGTTCATAAAATGAATTAGGTAATGAAGTCATTTTTGTCAGTCAGTCAGCCAGTTTTGCTGTCTTACTGTAGGTGTGTTTACACATGAACCCTCTCATTGTATTGGCAGGAAAAAGGACAGTCTGTCTGTTTTTGTGTTCCAGTGCGGGCCAAACTCCTCATAAGGTGCGTCAGCAGTACACCGGTGAACTGATGGATGTCTACTGTTCTCAGTGCAGCAAAAAGGTCAACCTGCTAAATGACCTGGAGGTTCGCCTCAAAAACCTCAAGGCTAACAGGTAGGACACACACATGCATACAAACACACACCTCATTCACACATGCAACCTTTATTTTCTGGCAATTTTCCACCTCAAGACCTAATACCCACAGAGAATATACCGATAAGGCTGTGTTGTGAATGAAAGCAAAAGCATTACTGGGAAAAGCATGTAAAGAGTTAAGTCTATGACAAAAGACGCTCGAGACATATTTTAATCTGTCAGCGGTGACCTAGCAACAGTAAAGAACAGCTGGAAACTGGACAAATGCGGAAACAAGGGAGCTCCTCTCTGTCCACGCAGAGGACAAAATGACCGGAGGGGAGATTAAATAAGTCCGTCTGCTTCCGCTGTGTATGTTTAACGTATATCCGTCCGTGTCCCTCCTTCTTCTTCTGTTTTTTTGGCAGATTGCACTCCCAGCTTGAAGGTGCATACTGCCACCTACTGTTCGGTCTTGTCCCATGGCCTTGCCCCACCTATTACCGATATTGCCATGTAATGTGTGAACTGGCACAAGACAGGAATGTTTCTGACAGTTAAAATCACTATTGGTGGCTCAGTGGATAGAGCGGGTGCCCCATGTATAGAGGCGCAGTCCTCGTTGCAGCGGCCGCAGGTTCGATTGCGGCTTCGGCCCTTTGCTGCATATTATCCCCTCTCTCTCCCCCTTTCATGCTTCACCTGTCCACCGCAATAAAGGCATAAAAAAAACCTAAAAATAATCACTGTTGGTGCGTCACATAGTTCCCAGTAATTTACTGGGAACTATGTGAAAGAGACTTATGAGTCAAGATCTACACCCACTAAATGCCAGTAATTAGTACAACTTTAACAAGGAGTAACAACTTGCCTGCCACTGAAAGCAGTGCTCATATTCTGACTGTAGGCCGGTCAAATCAAATCAGCATGTATTCGCTGACTTGAGTTTTTTCTGCCACTTTTATTCAAATTAAACTTAATTTAGCTGGGGAAATATACTGGAGCAACCAAACAATACTGAATGCCATAAACAAAAGCCTCCATTTGAAAACAGGTAGGATTACATAATTCTACAGAGGAATTAGCCTTAATTACCCCGGCAGGTAATTTTTAGACACAACCACGGTATATTAAAAGACAATAGCTTAATTATACATGACAGGAATGATGCACCACACTGTTTTTATGTGCGGCAAAAACAAATGTCAGCTATTATGTGTGCTGTGCAGGAAATGCTCAGAGGGTTTAGAAGTGACTGATGACTGATGCAATTGACTCAGGGGTCACATTTTGCTTTATCGCCTCTCTTTTTAGTATAATTTGACAGAGTATGTTTAAAGTGTTTGTCCTGTTGTTTAATGCACCGACAAATAAATCCTCATCATTCACACGCACACACGCAAACTCTTAATTGATTGTTACATAAGGCTGTCACTCCTGTGCTTACCTCACCTAACCATTGTAATAGGGAATCTATTATTAGAGACATAATCCCTGGTGACCAGTAATAGGTCCACAGACTACCTGCTGGCACAAATGCACACATGCGCGCGCGCAAGTGCGCGCGCGCACACACACACACACACACACACACACACACACACACACACACACACACACACACACACACACACACACACACACACACACAGAAACATGGGGTTATTTAAGAACACTAAATGTTGTAAAATATTGTTAACTTTTTGCTAATGGGACTCTGCTGACTTAGCTGTATTTCTCCCCAGAGAGAAACAGCTCTATAATCCAATATGTCTCTCTAATGAGACCCATGCTTTCCCCGTATGAATAATGAAATAGAGATGGGCAGAAAGAAAGAGCTGGAGGGTGGAAAGATCAAGAGTAAGACAGAATGAAATTAATCGATTGGAAAAATTGCTTTGAGTTATGGTTTGAACGATATGGGAAAATAATCTAATTGCAGTGTTTTTTAGACCAGTATTGCGTTTCCGATTTAGTGTGCAAACTTTTTTAGTTCCTTTAATTTTGCCAATCTTGTTCCTAATCTATATCATCAATATTGTTATTGAAAAATCCATACATATGAATCTTATTGATCCAAGCATAGTAACAAAACACACGGCGTGGTAGTGCCACTCTGTGTGTGTGTGTGTGTGTGTGTGTGTGTGTGTGTGTGTGTGTGCGTGTGTGCTGTGCGCGCGCGTGCGTGCGTGCGTGCGTGCGTGCGTGTGTGTGTGCGTGCGTGTGTGTGTGTTTGTGTATTGTAAACATGTTGTTACTCGCCTCTGCTTTAGCTCCCAGCCCTCGGTCAGGACATTGATGCTTGCTTAACTCTCTTCACTTCACTCACACACAGGAACTTGGTCTCAGTGAGCTGCAACATTATTTACAGACAAACAGAAACCTTCACTGTACGTTTGTGACCACTTTACAACTTCCATGCTAATGTGCTCTCTGCTCCAATCCCTAACACCTGCCAGCTCTCAGAGCATCCACCATAAAGGGGCCGTTCTCGTTCTGCATCATTTACACCCTCAAATCCTTTGCTGGCAATTTAGATGTGCAGAAGGCATGCTTGAAAGCAAGAGGAAAGCCGTTGCGGTGCGCGAGTATCCCAGAAAACCTATTACTCAGGATGTGACGGCTGCACCCTGAGATAGACGAATAAAGTTCAACTTCAGAAACACAATAAAGTGCACAGCATATCAAGTGACAAGGAACAACCAATCACAGCCAGCATATCGTTCTCCTTACTTCTGTAAATATCAGGCTATGGTAAAAATAGAGAAGTTGGTCATTTCAGTGCAGGGATACCCAGAGCTTTATGATTTGTCCCTTAGTAAATATTCTTCTACAAACTTAAAAATCTAGGAGAATATCAGATACGACCTCAGGATTTTTGGTAAGCAGGCTATGGTCGCTTAGCAACATTAGGCGCAACCTGCCCTACTCCCCTTGAAAGTTGGCACAAGAGAGAAGCAGCCAGCGCCCGAGCTTGAATTTTTCAGGCAGGTAAAAGATGCGGCATGTGCCCCGAACTCTCTCTCTCTCTCTCTCTCTCTCTCTCTCTCGTTCGACAACACACTCGCTACAGCAAACGTGAATTGCACTTCACATGGCCTTGTCCATCTGCACACAGCAGTATTGCGATCATCAAAGCATGTGTGTGACGTTACACAAGTTGTTTTCTTAATCTACTCTCATTCACCGATGTCACCTCGAGCGTAGGGCAGTGTGTGTGTGTGTGTGTGTGTGTGTGTGTGTGTGTGTGTTTGTGTACCTATGAGGCGCACAGGGCCAGGTGTTTCTGACCCTGAGGTTAGTGCGATCGTGTAGCATTAAAGAAATTGCTGCTTTGCAATTTGTAAATTATGTTCTATTACATCATAATATTGATTTGAAATTTGATTAATTGTACACCCCTACTTTGAATGGAGTGAGCTGATTGGAAGTGGATACAGACTGAATATAATAATAATATGATGGTGGTGGAAATGGTTTGAGATGAAGACGTATAAATATGAAACTGTCTAAAAAAATGAAAAAGGGCACCATTTAGATCAATCCAAAGAATGATTGCTTTCAGAGAATGGATAGAGGAAGGAGCTTTTTGCCATTAAGCAGCATACAGTATTTAAAGGAGCACTTATATGCTTGTCAAGCTCCTTTACACGCAATTAATTAAATGATACTGCCCCAGTGAAGCATGGGTAATAAACTCTTGAAGTTAGTGTGTGGGGTTTTAAAAGAGGGGATTATTGAGGGAGACATACATGCAATCATCAAAACCAAAGTACACGTAAAGCTGAGAATATTAAATATCATTGAGAAAAACAGGAAATCTTAGTAATATATTTGTGTGAAAGTTTCTTTCTTTCACGTGTTATATCTCACTATGCATCAACTTGTGAGAATATCTGTTTGATTTATTAGTTTAATCATTAGGCTTATAGCAGAAAGCAGCAGTGCCAGGGTTAGTATTGTAGCACCACCTCAAAAATGCTCGCAGCTCATAATTTTAAGAACATAAAAAAACACAAAGCGACACAACTTAAAATGTTTAAACTTTTTAAATTAGCATACTAAAGAGCACCAGTACGTGGACGACTGAAACAAGATCACATAGATCAAATGTAGTATCACGTTAAAAAAAAGTTTAATGATAAATGAGTGCATTTTGCACGGATGAAAGTTCAGAGATTAAAGATAAATTCCTCTTGCAGTAATTCTGCTCTGCAATTTAGCCTCTTTAGACTTCTTCAAAGAGGGCGTTAGGTTAAGTGAAACATTAGCTGCAGGGGGAATCGTTTTGTCACTCAGGATTATACACTCTGCTTCATCTAAATGCTGAGAGGATCCTGCTGGTAGATCAGCCTCCGTAGACACCATTGTCAAGTTACTTCTTGGCGAGGCCTCTTGATATTGTAAAATTTTATATGATTTTCCACAAATACTGTCTGTACTGAATAGCATACATCTCTTTTAAACCTCTTCACAGCAGCAAATTGCAGTCGTAGAATTTAACTAATTTCATTTACTTAAGTACTGTACTTGAGTATGCATTTGAGGTACTTGTACTTTACTTGAGTCTATTAATTTCAGTACACTTTATACTTCTACATTTCAGAGGAAAATATTATACTTACATTCTAAATTATACTTATATGTAATAATGTACAACTATCTGAAAACTCAAGGTACTAGTAACTTTACAATTTAGGATGTTAGTGTTAAAAACTTAAGAAGAGTTGATAAAATATGAAGTTTTGTTCTAAATTAAACTACCCAAAAGTTCCAAGTATGGATGAAACAATTAGTCAATTAATCAGTTAGCCAATTGACAAAAGCAAATAATTGGCAGCTATTTTTTATAAACATTCCATCTGATTCTAATTAATTTGAACAATTATTAGTTTTGGGGGAAACATTTTTTCTCTTGTTATAGTTTGGGTTTTTTTTTTTTATTTGTCTGGGTTGGCTACTTATTTTAAATACTTAAAGTACATGATGTTCTTTATTATACTTACTTACTTGTACTTAAGTCACATTTTACTTGTAACAGTATATTTGACAGTATAATTTTACTACATT